>NC_057810.1:520807718-520814193 GCF_018294505.1 Triticum aestivum | reverse complement strand
TTTCCTAGTAGGAGTAGGAGAAGGGGGAAGGAGGAGAGAGGGGGGAGGAAACGGGGGCACCGCCCCCCCCCCCCTCCTTGTCCAATTCGGACTAGAGGGGGAGGGGCATGCGGCCCTGCCTTGGCCGCCCCTCCTCTTCTCCACTAAGGCCCATTATACTCCCAGGGTGGTTCCGGTAACCCCTCGGTACTCCGGTATATGCCCGAACTTGCCCGGATTACTTCCGAAGTCCAAACATAGGCATCCAATATATCGATCTTGTCTCGACCATTTCGAGACTCCTAGTCATGTCCGTGATCATATCCGGGACTCCGAACTACCTTCAGTACATCAAAACATATAAACTCATAATACCGATCGTCAACGAACGTTAAGCGTGCGGACCCTACAGGTTCGAGAACTATGTAGACATGACCGAAATATGTCTCCGGTCAATAACCAATAGCGGAACCTGGATGCTCATATTGGCTCCTACATATTCTACAAAGATCTTTATCGGTCAAACCGCATAACAACATACTTTGTTCCCTTTGTCATCGGTATGTTACTTGCCCGAGATTCGATCGTCGGTATCTCAATACCTAGCTCAATCTCGTTACCGGCAAGTCTCTTTACTCGTTCCGTAATGCATCATCCCGCAACTAAATCATTAGTCACATTGCTTGCAAGGATTATTGTGATGTGCATTACTGAGAGGGCCCAGAGATACCTCTCCGACAATCGGAGTGACAAATCCTAATCTCGATCGATGCCAACTCAACAAGTACCATCGGAGACACCTGTAGAGCACCTTTATAATCACCCAGTTACGTTGTGATGTTTGGTAGCACACAAAGTGTTCCTCCGATAATTAGGAGTTGCATAATCTCATAGTCATAGGAACATGTATAAGTTATGAAGAAAGCAATAGCAGTAAACTAAAACGATCAAGTGCTAAGCTGACGGAATGGGTCAAGTCAATCACATCATTCTCCTAATGATGTGATCCTGTTTATCAGATGACAACTCATGTCTATGGTTAGTAAACCTTAACCATCTTTGATTAACGAGCTAGTCAAGTAGAGGCATACTAGTGACACTATATTGTTTATGTATTCACACATGTATTATGTTTTCGGTTAATACAATTCTAGCATGAATGATAAACATTTATCATGAAATAAGGAAATAAATAATAACTTTATTATTGCCTCTAGGGCATATTTCCTTCACTTTACTCTCATAATATGCAAGGTATGCACAAAGGAGGAGAATTCTGGTTGCTGAAAATCTGGACTTGAAATAGCTACGTCAAGCTACCTATTATGCACAACTCCAAATGAGCTGAAACTTCCCGAGGATTTTTTTATGTAATATTTAAGAATTATTGGAGCAAATAAGTACCAGAGGGGGACCACCAAGTGGGCACAACTCACCTGGGCGCGCCAGGAGGCCCAGGCATGCCCTGGTGGGTGATGCCCTCCTCGGCCCACCTTCGGTGCCCATCTTCTTGTATATAAGTCATTTTAACCTAGAAAAAATAAGGAGAGGACTTTCAGGAGAAGCGCCGCCGCCTCAAGGCGGAACTTGGGCAGGAGAACTTTTGCCCTCCGGCAGAGCGATTCTGCCAGAGGAACTTCCCTCCCGGAGGGGGAAATTTTCGTCATCATCATCTCCAACAACTCTCCCATCTTGGGGAAGGCTATCTTCATCAACATCTTCAACAACACCAACTCCTCTCAAACCCTAGTTCATCTCTTGTGTTCAATATTCGTATCAAAACTATAGATTGGTGCTTGTGGGTGACTAGTAGTGTTGATTACATCTTGTAGTTGATTACTATATGGTTTATTTGGTGGAAGATTATATGTTCAAATCCATTATGCTATTTAATACCCCCCTGATCTTTCGCATGATTATCATTTGTGAGTAGTTACTTTCATTCTTGAGATCACGCGAGAAATCATGTTCCAAGTAGTCATGTGAACTTGATATGTGTTTGGTATTTTGATGATATGTATGTTGTCATTCTCTTAGTGGTGTCATGTGAACGTCGACTACATGAGACTTCACCATATTTGGTCCTAAGGTAATGCACTGTGGATTAGTTATTAGATGGTGGGTTGTGAGAGTGACAGAAGCTTAAACCCAGTTTATGTGCTATCCCATAAGGGACCGATTGGATCCAAAAGTTTAATGCTATGGTTAGAATTTATTCTTAATACTTTTCTCGTAATTGCGGATCCTTGCGAGAGGGTTAATAGGAGGTAGGAGGTTTGTTCAAGTAAGAAAAGCACCTAAGCACTGGTCCACCCACATATCAAATTATCAAAGTACCGAACACGAATTAAGCCAACATGATGAAAGTGACTAGATGACATTCCTGTGTACCCTCAAGAACACTTTTCTTATCATAAGAGCCCGTTTTGGCCTGTCCTTTGCCTGAAAAGGATTGGGCTACCTTGCTGCACTTTTGTTACTACTATTGTTACTTGCTCATTACAAATTATCTTGCTATCAAACTACTCCGCTACTTACAATTTTAGCACTTGTAGACATTACCTTGCAAAAAACCACTTGTCATTTCCTTCTGCTCCTCGTTGGGTTCGACACTCTTACTTATCGAAAAGGCTAAAATTGATCCCATATAATTGTGGGTCATCAAGGCTATTTTCTGGCGCCATTGTCGAGGAGTGAAGCGCTCTTGGTAAGTGGAAATTGGTAAGGAAACATTATTACTACATACTGAAATTTATTGTCACTTGCTACTATGGAAAACAATCCTTTGAGGGGTTTGTTCGGGGTATCTTCACCTCGACCGGAACCACACTTAGTTACCCCTCAACCTACTGCACCTATTGAAAATGTTGAATATGAAATTCCTTCGGTATGTTAGAACAACTGCTAGCTGCTTGCTCTAACTTGGCAGTGTGATATCTAGTTGCATGTTGCATATGGTGTCTAGCTTGTATTGCTTCTAGTTAGTGTAAACTGCATCTGCTTAGCTTACACATGATACGTGTGAATATGACACGCCTTCCTGTTTTTGGTACATACTATGTCTGTCTATCACACCATGTTCTTACATGAAACTACTCTTCTTGTGTATCCACCATCAGTCACTTATGATGCAACACCTTTAAGTTGGCAGTGTGATATTGGTTTGCGTCTTGAATATGATTTCTAGCATGTAGTGCTTCTAGTTTTATGAACGCCACCTATGATGAGACAATTTTAACTTGGTAGAGTGATATTGATTGCACCTTCCATATGGTGTCTAGCTTGCAGTGCTTCTAATTTGTTGAAGTGCCTTTTGCTTAGTTACCACATCATAGGTGTGACTATGTCAAGCCGTCCAGTTTTTCGTACATATTCCATCCTCGTATCATGACTTTGCCTTTCATCAGAGTAGTGTTCGTCAGTATCATGCATAAATGAGTTTTGATGAGCAAATTTTATTCCTTTTGCTTGTCGGTTTGACCTCACAATGCAAAATCAATAAAGTGAAAGGAAATTGGTAAGGCATTGGATGATGGTGATCCTTCCGAGCAACTGAAATGGAGGGTCTCTACAGATTCTACTCCGCCATCCTCCCAACAAGATTCGCAAGACAGCGTAAGGCTAGACAGTCAACGTAGTTGTGTATATGATGAGCACATCTCCCCTATTCCACCATCACAGGTGTTTGCTCTAACTTGGCACTATTATATGTGGTTACATGTTGCGTATGATGTCTAGCTTGTATTGCTTCTAACTTTGTTGAATTGCATCTGCTTACTTTACACATAATGCCTATGAATATGACATGTGTTCCCATTTCTAGAACATACTATATCTGATCACACCATGTTCTTACATCAGACTACTATTCTTGCATATCCCGCATCAGTCACTTATGATAAGGCACCTTTTAGTTGCCACTGTGATATTGGTCTTGCATATGGTTTCTAGCATGTACTGCTTCTAATTTGTTGAAACGCCAGACGGTTTGAACTTGGAAGAGTGATATTGGTTGCATCTTTCATATGGTGTCTAGCTTGCAGTGCTTCTAATTTGTTGAAAATGCCTTATGCTTAGTTATCACATCACAGCTGTGAATATGTCACACCGTCCTATTTTTCGTACATATTCCATCCTCGTATCATGTGTTCGCCTTTCATACGAGTAGTGTTCGTTAGTATCATGCATGAATGACTTCTAAAGAGCGAATTTTATTCCTTTTTCTTATTGGTTTGACTTCACAATGCAAAATCAATACAGCTGAAGGAAATTAGTACGGCAGTGGATGATGGTGGTCCTTCGGAGCAACTCAAACAGAGGGTCTCTACAGATTCTACTCCGCCATCGTCCCAACAAGATTCGCAAGACAACACAAGGTTGGACGGTCAACATAGTTGTGTAGATGATGAGCACATCTCCCCTACTCCACCATCATAGGTGCTTGCTCTAACTTGGAACTATTATATGTGGTTACGTGTTCCGTATGATGTCTAGTTTGTATTGCTTCTGATTTTGTTGAATTGCATCTGCGTAGCTTACAACTTATACCTGCAACAATAACTTATCCATAAGACACATTTAACTTGGGAGTGTGATGTAGGTTGCATCTTGCATTGTATTCTAGCTTGTACTGCTTCTAATTTCTTGAAATGGCACTAACGACAAGACACTTTTTACCTAATAGAGTGATATTGGTTGCATGCTCATATGGTGCCTAGCTTTCATTTCTTCTAATTTAGTTTAAATGCCTTCTTCTTACTATTTTTCATACATATTCCGTCCTCCTATCGTACCTGTGAATATGCAATCCTGTCCTTTTTTGTATATATTCCATCCTCTTATCATGCACTTGCCTTACATCAAAGTAGTGTTTGTCTGTTTCATGCATCAACCAGTTATGCAGAGCTAATTTTATTCATCTTCTTGTGGTTTTGACTTCATAAGGCAATATCAGAAAAGAGGAACGAAAAGAGTAAGTTAGGGGATGTATGTGGTCCTCTGGACCGACGCAAACAGAGACTCTCTAGATTTGCCACTTCTACTGCTAATGCAGTTGAAGTCCCAAGCCTACATGATGAGTTCATCTCCCGTACTCCACCATCGCAGGTGCTTTCTCTAAGTTGATATTGTGATAATTAGTTTCATGTTGCATATGTTGTCTAGCCTGTATTTCTTCTGTTTTGATTAAATTGCACCCGCTGAGTATATATGTTATACATGTGCATATGACATGCCTTTCTGTGTCTAGAATACACTGCATCTATCTATCATACCATGTTCTTACATCAAAGAATTGTTGTTGTGTATCCCGCATCAGTCACTCATGATTGGACGCTTTTAACATGGCAGTTTGATAGTGGTTGCATCTTGCATTGATTTCTAGGTTGTACTACTTCTAATTTTTCGAAATGCCACTTATGACAAGACACTTTTAACTTGGCAGAGTGATATTGGTTGCATCTTTCATATGGTGTCTAGCTTACATTACTTCTATTTTCTTGAAAATCCTTCTGCTTAGTTTGCACATCGTAGCTGTGACTATGTCATGTCGTCCTGTTTTTCTTACATATTCCATCCTCATATAGTTGTCTTACATCACAGTATTGCTTGTCTGTATCATGCATCAATGAGTTCTAAAGAGCGATTTTATTCTTTTGTGTTGTGAGTACGTCTTGACATGGCAAAGTCAGTAACGAGCAAGGAAAATAATATGGTAGGGAATGATGTTACTCGTCGGGTGCAATGGAAAAGGATCTGCCCTCGAGATTCTCCTGGTACTTATAGTGCAGTAGAATGTCCAAGTCCACCGGCTAAATCTACAAACACAGTATCCCTACTCCACCAAATGTAGCATCCTCTTCAATTGTATCGGCATCTCACCGAGTTACACGTTTGTTTGCTCCGCAACTGGCCAGTTCCCAAGCTGGCTTCGCCCTAACACTACTTCCGAAGCACTGCTGACACAATAGGACTTGCACTACAAAAAAAGACACATCCGTGACATTTTGGGCCGAACGAAATTTTTTTCTGTCATACATATGACACTTCTATGACGATAATTGTGACAAAACCCGGTATCATCATAGATGTGGTAGGCTCCTACTTCTATGACAAAAAATCATGACAGAAAATGGGCTTTTCGTCCTGGGCGGGCCGGAGACGCAGCTGCATGACATTCTTTGGGCCGTCCATGACGGAAAAAACCATGGTAGAAGCGAGGGGAAGGAAAATTTCGGGAAGTTGCCGATTACGGTGGGAGGTCGGGGGCCGAGCGATGCGCGTTTCTCTCGTACACGTACGCGCATGTGTGCGAGGCGTTGGCTCTAACTGAACCCAAGCGAGGTGTTGGGCTCTAACTGAACTCGAGCGATTGCACTACAGGCTACGCGTTACTGAACCCAAGAGATCGATCGATGGCTGTTAACTGAACCCGATGGAGCGATTCCTTCGCTACTGCTGCTAACTGAAGCCGATCGATTGGATGAACAGTGAGCAT
>NC_057810.1:520022992-520074834 GCF_018294505.1 Triticum aestivum | reverse complement strand
CGAGCTGCCCAGCCCCTGCCCTGAGCAGCGCTCTCCCGCAACCCGTCGCAGCCGCGCCGCCCAGATCCTCCGCGCCCCCTCGTCCGGCGACCGGAGTCTTGCCACCGACGACCTCCGCCAGACCCAGGTCGCCGCCTCCCGTCGCCTCGCCCTCCTCCTCGTGCACTCCCTCTCCCTCACTAGCTCCCTCTCTCTCTCTGCAGGAGCAACCGCAGCCATGGAGTTCGCGGCCGGATTCCGCGCCGCCGTGCACGTCCGGGCCTGCCGCCGCCAGGAACGGGTTCCCGAGCGCCGGATCTGATGGATCCCGGCCTCCCTCGCTCCCTCCAGTCTCTTCTCCATCGACCCCCTTGCCGAAATCGTCGCCGTCCTCGCCGTGTCCTCCTGTGCGGGGAGGAGGACGAGCGCCAGCCCCCTCCCGCATGGGCCGCGCCTCGCGTGGGCCACAAACCGCCAAGGCCCAGCTCTGCCAGCCACCGGCCTCGCTCGCCTCTCCATCTGCCCCGACCACACCGCGGCCCAGCGTCACCAGTGCCCACCAGATCCAGCTGGCCCGCGTGAGCCTCCCCAGCTGCAGCCCAGCTTCTCCACCGAGCTGGCCCAAGTGCCGTGGTGAGCGACCCGAGCCCCCTTGTGCACTATTGGGCTACCCGGATTCGGCCCAGTATAGTGTTTTTTCCTGCGCTGCGAATTTTGCTATTTATCCGTAGAATTAACAGATTTGCAGAAAACCCCCTAGACTTCATGCATCTAATAACTTCACAATCATGCATCGGATTAAAACAATTTAAATATGTAAAATGATCAGAAAATTGTGTAGATTAATAATATGTCACTTTCATCTATGTTAAAAATGTTTAACATGTTGTTTGCATATCATTTGCATGTATGCCATGTTAAAATGATTTATTTCATAACTAAATAACCGTAGCTCCGTTTTAAACAAACTTTATATGTAAATGGGGTGGAAAAATGCCTAGTTTAACATGGTGCACTTTATTTTCCTGTTTAACAACAATAAAATTTGTGTTTAGGGCAGAACAGTACCGAGTCTAAAATATGCATATGGGGATTTTCCGGAATTGTTGTTTGTTATTTCCGGCCTCATTTAAACTTGCCTAAATAGTTAGTTTACTTATGTTTCACCTCTTGCCATGTTTAAAAACATTTAACATGGTTGTGTACCTAAACGAGAGCGAACTAAATAACTCGAATGTGGTGTTTTGTCAATATGCAACTCGTTGCATATTGAGCTCCATTTAACTTGTAGTATTGTTTGTTGCACTTTGTCATACCATGCCTCATTAACCGTACATGCATTACTTAATTGTGCATCATGCCATGTTTATGTGATGGTTGTTTACCATGTTGTTTGTTTCTTTCCGGTATTGCTTCTTAGTTCCGGTAATGTTGCGATTGTGAGGATTCGTTCGACTACGTCAGTTCGTCTACTTCATGGACTCGTTCTTCTTCCTTGCGGGATTTCAGGCAAGATGACCGCTACCCTGGATCTCACTACTATCATTGCTATGCTAGTTGATTCGTTCTATCGCTATGCTGCGCTACCTATCACCTGTTTATCAAGCCTTCCAAAATTGCCATGAACCTCTAACCTTTGACACCTTTCCTATGCAAACCGTTGCTTGGCTATGTTACCGCGTTGCTCAGCCCTCTTATAGCGTTGTTAGTTGCAGGTGAAGTTGAAGATTTCTCCATGGTGGACAGGATTTTGGTTGGGATATCACAATATCTCTTATATTATTAATGCATCTATATATTTGGTAAAGGGTGAAAGACTCGGGCTTTTGCCTAGTGTTTTGTTCCACTCTTGCCGCCCTAGTTTCCGTCATACCGGTGTTATGTTCCCGGATTTTGCATTCCTTATGCGGTCGGGTGATTTATGGGACCCCCTCGACAGTTCGATTTGAATAAAACTCGTCCAGCAAGGCCCAACATTGGTTTTACCATTTGCCTCACCACCACCTACTTTTCCCTTGGGAGTCGCTCTCTCCAGGGTCATCTTTATTACAGCCCCCCCCCCGGGCCAGTGCTTGTCTAAGTGTTGGTCCGAACTAGAGCCCTTTGCAGCGCCCCCTCAGGGAAACTTGAGGTCTGGTTTTAGTTGTACGGATTGCTCATTCGGTGTTGCCCTGAGAATGAGATATGTGCAGCTCCTATCGGGATTGTCGGTGCATCAGGCGGTCTTGCTGGTCTTGTTTTACCATTGTCGAAATGTCTTGTAAACCGGGATTCCGAGTCTGATCGGGTCTTCCTGGTAGAAGGTCTATTCCTTAATTGATCGCGAGAGCTTGTCATGGGCTAAGTTGGGACACCCCTGCAGGGTATAATCTTTCGAAAGCCGTGCCTGCGGTTATAGGCAGATGGGAATTTGTTAATGTCCGGTTGTAGATAACTTGACACCAGATCCGATTTAAAACGCATCAACCGTGTGTGTAGCCGTGATGGTCTCTTCTCGGCGGAGTCCGGGAAGTGAACACGGTTTCTGGGTTATGTTTGACATAAGTAGGAGTTCAGGATCACTTCTTGATCATTGCTAGTTGACGACCGTTCCTTTTGCTCTCTTCTCGCTCTTATTTGCGTATGTTAGCCACCATATATGCTTAGTCGCTGCTGCAGCCTCACCACTTTACCACTTCCTTTCCCTTTAAGCTTTGCTAGTCTTGATACCCATGGTAATGGGATTGCTGAGTCCTCGTGGCTCACAGATTACTACAACAACAGTTGCAGGTACAGGTTATGCGATGATCATGACGCGAGAGCGATGCTTGCTTGCGTTGAGTTCTTCTTCTGCTTCTTCGATCAGGGGATAGGTTCCAGGTCGACAGCCTGGGCTAGCAGGGTGGATGTCGTTTGAGTTTCTGTTTGTGATTCATCCGTAGAAGGATGATGCTCTTATGTATTGTGATGTTGTATTCGAGTGGCATTGTATGCCTTATGTATGTATCCCCATGTATTATGTAATGTTGATGTAATGATATCCACCTTGCAAAAGCGTTTCAATATGCGGGTCTATCCTTGGTGGGACCTTCGAGTTCCTTTTGGATAGGGTCGCATATTGGGCGTGACAAGTTGGTATCAGAGCCTCGACCGACCATAGGAGCCCCCTTGATTGTTGGCCGTTGTTGAGTCTAGAACAAAACTATTTTGAGTCTTAGGATTATATATATCGGAGAGTAGGATTCTTTTTACTCCTCAGCCCCCTTCGTCGCTCTGGTGAGGTCTCCTGACGTAGATGTTTTGTCTTTCCTCTCCTCAAATTTCACTAAAAAAAATTTAGGATCACGCGGGTATCTTGGAATCGTTCCGATGGTTTTGTGATGAGAACATTGTTCTTGGTGCCTCCTGTCTATTTATGTGGCTTTGACCCGGGGAGTCGAGCTCTGGGGTGTTGTCGTCATAATTTTATCGTTGCAGTTCTGGAATACCTGAGCTTTGCCGACATCGAAAATCTCTTTTGTACAGTTGTTGGTGAGATAACCCCGATAACCCAGTACTGGGGCGAGTTCGGGAGTATTGCCATAACTCGTATAACGGATGCTTTTCGAAGGTTGAGGTACACGATTTCCGAAGGTTTCTTGGTTATGTGTTGACGGATGGATAGAGCTTGGATGTAGGTATTGTTAGTTTGGGTGAGATATATTGCTTCCCCTGTATCCCCAACACCAGATTGCATAACCAGAAAGTTTCGGGAGTTTATAGGTGGGAATTCAAGTAGCTCCTAGAATATCTTTTCGACAGATGCATGATATGAGATTGGGGTTTGACGTCTAGTGGTCCGCCTTTCCACGGTCGTTTTTACAGTGGTCTTGTTGTGTCTTAAAGAACCCTTGGCTATGCTGGTTCGGGGACACTTCGTATGTCATGTGCACTGCCTTGTACATGATGGTGCTGTACACTCAAGCCCGTGTTGGCCCCACCACGAAAACTTCGGATGAAATCTCTATCATATGTTTGTTTCGGCTTATTTCTGCAAGCCAATCCTTTGTTTTGTTTTATTTGTGGTATTCGAGTTGCTTCAATGTCAAGTGTTAAATCCATACCTTTCCTAAACGGTGTTCTCATATTGCTATGTGAATACTAATCCTTTTGATCATTGAGGTTGTCATGTTAATTCTTTTCCAACCGGTGCGCTTCTCTTCGAGATGATCCCATCATTCTCCCCATCCGCAAGATCAACTCTAAGTTTTCTCACCGGTGTTTGTTTCGTTCATCCCAAGTTGTCTTTGTTTTTCCCCACCCTCCCACCCTTTTCTTCAAGGACTCATTTATTTTAATCAAGTATCCAGTTATTCATGTGAAGTCTCTTCATTCTTTTCAATCAATGTTCTTATCCGGTGATTCTCACGAAGATACTAACGGAGCTTCAAGTTCATTATTCTTCGTCTCTTTTCTTCTCCGGAGGATTAATTTCAAGTCTCGGTGTTATCATATCTCTTCCTGTTGTTTCACATATCTTCCCATGTGAATTTCTTATCCAAGGCTCTATTATTTATTCACCTCTCCCAGTTCATATCCGGAGTGCTCAAGATATCTCAGAAGATTTGTGTTTCCATTCTTAATCAGTTGAATCTATTTGGAGATCATTATCTCATTCAAGATATTTAATTCAACCGGTGCAATCTCTCTTTAAAATCATTTCCAACGATGTTTCTTTCGAGTGGGCCCTAACCCACAGGTCTTTTCCCAGGATCTTACCTGACTCTTCTAATCCCCCCGGAGCCATTCTTAAATTCTTTTCAAGTGTGACGTAAGAATGAATTATCATCAGTCATATGTCTTTCTCCAAGATCTTTCAAATTCTCTTCATCGTTAGCTCAACCCCTTCGCTTTTCATTCTCTCGGAGTATCTCAACAATTCATGGTGGTGTTTCCCATCTTTCTCAACATTTGTAGACCGAAGAAGGATTTCTCTTAAATCTTGGTCCGTTCTCTTGAAGATTCATAGTTCTAGCTTATGTCATCCTCTCATAATTGTTTTCGATTCTGAGAATTCTTTTCATCCATCCGGAGCAATTCAAGAGTCTTTTTAGATTGATTCTCCATAGTCCATCATCTCAGAATTATTCATTCAAGCTTTCAACTCTTGTTCTCCAAATCTAACCGGTGCATCATTCAAGTATTATCTAATCAGCTCGGGATCTCTGCGTTCACTTGTATCTAAATTCTCTCAAGTATCTTCGTTCATTTTCAAATTCTTCCCGGTGTTTCTTTATCTTTTCTTCGTTCATTTTCAATTCTTACGGTGGTTCGTTCAAGAGTTCTCTTTTCTTGGTTATCATATCAAATCATTCGTTGTTAACAAATCCAACCAGTGGTTCCATCAATACCTCCTCAAGTTTATGCTATATCTCTCTTAATTCTTTCTACGAGAATAAGTAGTATGCCAAATCCGTTGCTTGTCATCAATTTAAATTGGTGAAGGATAGGCATGACATAATTCTTATTCTTGTTTCATCCAAGTGATTAATTCTTTACTTCCGGAGATTATTCATGATGAATAAATTCTTGAGTACAAGTGATTCATCTTTCTTTCTGGAGTTGGTCATCATATCACATTCTCGGTTCGAGATGCTTCATCTTTTCTTTTCCGGAGTTCCAAGTTTTCCGCTTTATCTCGTCGCGAAGCTCCATCTAAATTATTGCAAGGCTTCACCTTGTGTTTTCAACTTCTCTTTCTTTCTATCATCCTTTTATTACCGGAGTTCTCCATGGAAGATCTACATGATGGTTCATCAAGGATTTCTTTCATTCTCATTTTGTTCTTCAAGATTTCTCTCGGAGTTAAGATCCGTCAAGCCATACTTCAAAATAAACATGGTGCTCAACACATGTTTTGTTATGAGGCGTTCAAGCATTCTTCATCTTGCATTCCAAAGTGCAATTCCTTCTGCAATATCTCTTGAGGTGGTGTTATGACACTCTTGACAATTTCCTTCATGTTTCATGATCCATATTGTTATCAAGAATGAGGTATTTTAAATCCATCAATCTCTTTGTTGGAGTTATCTTGGGTTATATTTTACCTAAAGCCTTCCATCGGGAATGTTGCTATTTGTGGTGCTTATCATTGATCCAAGCTTTCTCCATATCCTTCTCGGTGAAAGAGGTTTTTCATCTCTTCTTTGATCTCAAACAAGCAATTGTTTTTCGTTAGTGGCAGAATTTCACTTCAAGCGTTGAGATGTTTCCATAAGCCCACTACAAGTTTATTCGTTACATTGTTGGTTTTCCAACAACTACGTTCTATTTTTCTTTGCAAGGATGCTTTCCAAGCTGATTTGTGGTACAAGTTGGCATTTTCTTCTCCGCCCCTTTATCCCAACAATCTAGCTTCTATTCTTTCGTTCCGGAGGCATTGTGATGTTTCTCTTTTCACTCATCATCTTGCTTTGGCAAGATCATGTTCTTCTCCTTGTTTCTCCATTTAACCGGAGTGTTGTGTCATCTCTTCAAGTACTTTCATCTTATCAAGTTTTGCCTCTCTTTTCAACCTGAGTGCTGTCTGAAATCCTTCTTACCCATTGTGCCATTTTTTCAATACTTCCGGAGGCAGTGTGTTGTTGATTTCATCAAGTATCTTCCCATCTTCTCAAGTTCATGTTCTATTCCTTCCATGTTCAACCGGAGTGCTGCCCGAATTCTTCCTCTCTCATCTTGTTTTAACCGGAGTGGTTTCGAATTCTATCTTGTCCATTAACTCTTGATTCATGCCTTTGCAACCTTCAAGTTATCGTAATGTTCCTCGTTCCTCTTTTCTAACGGATTGTTTGCAATCTCGTTCATCTCTAATTGCTCAACCTCTCAAGGTTCGTGGTTTCACTCATTGGTCGAAGAAGCAACTTAGTTTTACCTCTTCTCGTCCTCTTCTGTTTTCCCTCCGGTGCCATCCTAGATGTCGGGACGACATCCTCTCGTAGTGGTGGAGTGTTGTAACGCCCTGGATACAACTTTCCATATTCGTAACTCCGACTCTAGCCTTTTCCGGAGATGTGATTTTTTATTTCCTCCGTGGTTGGGTTTTTGTCTGTTGTTTTGCATTTTGTTCTTGGTATGCATCTCGTCTCATAGCATCATGCGCATTGCATCGGCATTGTTTTCATAAAACTTGCATCCGTTCGTGTTTCGCCGGTTCTCTCCATTATCCGTTCGGAGTCCAGACACACTTGTACGCGCCCGCGGCACCTCCGAAATATTATTTTATAAGTGGCATAAAAATGTTCTCGGAATGGGTTGCAACTTGTCGTGCGGTCTTATTATAGTGTAGATAGGCCGCCTGCCAAGTTTCGTCGCATTCGGAGTTCGTTTGATAGCCCAACGGTCATCCGTAGTGGCACCGTTGCCGGTTTAATCGTCGGACGTTTCGGTCTCCGAAACTGTTGCCGGGCCTCTCTTCTCTTCTCTCCTCTCAGCTCAAGGCCTCTCGTCACAGCCCACCTAGGCCTGTCTAACCCCCCTCGCATCCGGAACCGCCCGATCGAGATCGGAGGGCTCCGGAACCCCCAAAAAACTAAACCCTAGCCCCCCTTTCCTATTTAAACCCCCCTCCTTCCAAATCTGGTCGTCCTACCCCCCTTCCTCCTCATTTTCCGTGCAGCCCCAGCCTCCACCCACCACTTGGCCTCCTCCTGCGCCGCCACTTCGCCGGGCCCTCCGAGGCCCAGATCCAGCCAGCCGTGGCCCGCCCGGGCCCGATCCGCCGCCGATGCAGCCCGAGCTGCCCAGCCCCTGCCCCGAGCAACGCTCTCCCGCAACCCGTCGGAGCCGCGCCGCCCAGCTCCTCTGTGCCCCCTCGTCCGGCGACTGGAGTCTCGCCACCGACGACCTCCGCCAGACCCAGGTCGCCGCCTCCCGTCGCCTCGCCCTCCTCCTCGTGCTCTCCCTCTCCCTCACTAGCTCCCTCTCTCTCTGCAGGAGCCACCGCAGCCGTGGAGTTCGCGGCCGGATTCCGCGCTGCCATGCACGTCCGGGCCTGCCGCCGCAGGGAACGGGTTCCCGAGCGCCGGATCTGATGGATCCCGGCCTCCCTCGCTCCCTCCAGTCTCTTCTCCATCGACCCCGTCGCCGGAATCGTCGCCGTCCTCGCCGTGTCCTCCTGTGCGGGGAGGAGGACGAGCGCCAGCCCCCTCCCGCATGGGCCGCGCCTCGCGTGGACCACAAACCGCCAAGGCCCAGCTCTGCCAGCCACCGGCCTCGCTCGCATCTCCATCAGCCCCGACCACACCGTGGCCCAGCGTCACCAGTGCCCACCAGATCCAGCCGGCCCGCATGAGCCTCCCCAGCTGCAGCCCAGCTTCTCCACCGAGCCGGCCCAAGTGCCGTGGTGAGCGACCCGAGCCCCATTGTGCACTGTTGGGCTACCCAGATTCGGCCCAGTATAGTGTTTTCTCCTGCGCTGCGAATTTTGCTATTTATCCGTAGAATTAACAGATTTGCAGAAAACCCCCTAGACTTCATGCATCTAATAACTTCACAATCATGCATCGGATTAAAACAATCTAAATATGTAAAATGATCAGAAAATTCTGTAGATTAATAATATGTCACTTTCATCTATGATAAAAATGTTTAACATGCTGTTTGCATATCATTTGCATGTATGCCATGTTAAAATGATTTATTTCATAACTAAATAACCGTAGCTCCGTTTTAAACAAACTTTATATGTAAATGGGGTGGAAAAATGCCTAGTTTAACATGGTGCACTTTATTTTCCTGTTTAACAACAATAAAAATTGTGTTTAGGGCAGAACAGTACCGAATCTAAAATATGCATATGGGGATTTTCCGGAATTGTTGTTTGTTATTTTCGTCCTCATTTAAACTTGCCTAAATAGTTAGTTTACTTATGTTTCACCTCTTGCCATGTTTAACAACATTTAACATGGTTGTGTACCTAAACGAGAGCAAACTAAATAACTCGAATGTGGTGTTTTGTCAATATGCAACTCGTCGCATATTGAGCTCCATTTAACTTGTAGTATTGTTTGCTGCACTTTGTCATACCATGCCTCATTAACCGGACATGCATCATACTTAATTGTGCATCATGCCATGTTTATGTGATGGTTGTTTACCATGTTGTTTGTTTCTTTCCGGTATTGCTTCTTAGTTCCGGTAATGTTGCGATTGTGAGGATTCGTTCGACTACGTCCGTTCGTCTACTTCATGGACTCGTTCTTCTTCCTTGCGGGATTTCAGGCAAGATGACCGCTACCCTGGATCTCACTACTATCACTGCTATGCTAGTTGATTCGTTCTATCGCTATGTTGTGCTACCTATCACCTGTTTATCAAGCCTTCCAAAATTGCCATGAACCTCTAACCTTTGACACCTTTCCTCTGCAAACCGTTGCTTGGCTATGTTACCGCGTTGCTCAGCCCCTCTTATAGCGTTGCTAGTTGCAGGTGAAGTTGAAGATTTCTCCATGGTGGACAGGATTTTGGTTGGGATATCACACTATCTCTTATATTATTAATGCATCTATATATTTGGTAAAGGGTGGAAGACTCGGCCTTTTGCCTAGTGTTTTGTTCCACTCTTGCCGCCCTAGTTTCCGTCATACCGGTGTTATGTTCCCGGATTTTGCGTTCCTTATGCGGTCGGGTGATTTATGGGACCCCCTCGACAGTTCGCTTTGAATAAAACTCCTCCAGCAAGGCCCAACATTGGTTTTACCATTTGCCTCACCACCACCTACTTTTCCCTTGGGAGTTGCTCTCTCCAGGGTCATCTTTATTAGAGCCCCCCCCCCCCCGGGCCAGTGCTTGTCTAAGTGTTGGTCCGAACTAGAGCCCTTTGCAGCGCCCCCTTAGGGAAACTTGAGGTCTGGTTTTAGTTGTACGGATTGCTCATTCGGTGTTGCCCTGAGAACGAGATATGTGCAGCTCCTATCGGGATTGTCGGCGCATCGGGCGGTCTTGCTGGTCTTGTTTTACCATTGTCGAAATGACTTGTAAACTGGGATTCCGAGTCTGATCGGGTCTTCCTGGGAGAAGGTCTATTCCTTCGTTGATCGCGAGAGCTTGTCATGGGCTAAGTTGGGACACCCCTGCAGGGTATAATCTTTTGAAAGCCGTGCCTGCAGTTATAGGCAGATGGGAATTTGTTAATGTCCGGTTGTACATAACTTGACACCAGATCCGATTTAAAACGCATCAACTGTGTGTGTAGCCGTGATGGTCTCTTCTCAGCGGAGTCCGGGAAGTGAACACGGTTTCTGGGTTATGTTTGACGTAAGTAGGAGTTCAGGATCACTTCTTGATCATTGCTAGTTGACGACCGTTCCTTTTGCTCTCTTCTCGCTCTTATTGCGTATGTTAGCCACCATATATGCTTAGTCGCTGCTGCAGCCTCACCACTTTACCCCTTCCTTTCCCTTTAAGCTTTGCTAGTCTTGATACCCATGGTAATGGGATTGCTGAGTCCTCGTGGCTCACAGATTACTACAACAACAGTTGCAGGTACAGGTTATGCGATGGTCATGACGCGAGAGCGATGCTTGCTTGCGTTGAGTTCTTCTTCTGCTTCTTCGATCAGGGGATAGGTTCCAGGTCGGCAGCCTGGGCTAGCAGGGTGGATGTCGTTTGAGTTTCTGTTTGTGATTCATCCGTAGAAGGATGATGCTCTTATGTATTGTGATGTTGTATTCGAGTGGCATTGTATGCCTTATGTATGTATCCCCATGTATTATGTAATGTTGATGTAATGATATCCACCTTGCAAAAGCGTTTCAATATGCGGGTCTATCCTTGGTGGGACCTTCGAGTTCCTTTTGGATAGGGTCACATATTGGGCATGACAAGCCGCCTCTCAGCTGCGATCACTAGGGACTCGGCCAGCCGACTACTTTCAGCCGCGCAGGCGGACGACTTCCTGTAGTCGCCTGCTACGGTCAGAATCCCCTTTGAACTCGGCATCTTCATCTTGAGGTAGGCGTAGTGAGGGACCGCCATGAACTTGGCCAAAGCTGGTCGGCCAAGCAACACTTGATATGGGCTTTCAAGGTCCACCACTTCAAACAAAACTGGCTCTCGGCGAAGATGATCTTTGTCTCCGAAGAGGACGTCTATCAGGATCTTGCCAATTGGTGAGCAAGAAAGGCCAGGTACAATGCCATGGAACACAGTTCGGCTGCTCTGAAGCTGCCTTTGCTTGATTCCTAACTTCTCCATGGTATCCTTGTATAGGATGTTGATGCTACTGCCTCCGTCTATCAACACTCGTGAAAAGCGAGCGGCCCGCCTATCTGTGGCCAAGGTGGCGCTCAAAACCAAGGCATAGGAGCCCAGATTCGGCATCACCTCTGGGTGATCAGCTCTGCTCCAACTGATAGGCCTCTCGGACCAATGCATAAACTCTGGAGTATCTGATGCTACTTCATTTACTTCTTGCTGGTGCAGCCGTCTGCTGCGTCGATCATCAGCCACACTGGTGAACACCACGTAGGCTCCGTGCTCTTCTGGATATTCGTCTTGTACGGCGCCGACTGGCCTGGCCGCCGGCTGCTGGGGCGGCGGCGGAGGCGGCGGCCCAGCAGGCGGAGGAGGAAGAAGGCCGTCTCCCTTGGTGATTCTGGTGAGCCAGTGGCATTTCTGGGTGGTATGGTTTGACGGCTTCGCACCACGGTGGAACTTGCAGGGACCATCCAGAGTCTGCTCGTAAGAGAAGGCCGGCAACCAGTTTGACTTGCCGCCTTTCTGTCGCTTCGCCGGAGGCTGCCCCTCAGGCTGTTGGTCTTCGACTGTCACAACCTGCCGACTGCTGGAAGTCGGCTGTGGGGCCTTGCGCTTGTGATCATTCTGTTGTTGTCGCCGACTTGTATCTCCAGCCGGAGTTCTGGGAGCCTGAGGGGCCACTTTGCTAGTCGCACTAACATGAATCTCTGTCTTCATGGAGGAGTCGGCCGTCGCATACTTGTCTGCTATGACCAGCAACTCGTCGAGGGTCTCCGGCTCGTCGCAGAGGAGCCTGTGCTTGAGGAGGGCACCTTCTCCGCACCCGGCGGTGAAGTACTCGATAGCCTGCACCTCGTGCACGCCCTCGCAGGAGTTCCAAAGCTCGCCCCATCGTGTGAGGTAGTCGCGAGTCGACTCGTCTTGGCCTTGCACGCACAAGGAAAGCTGACGCGGCTTGGGGGTCGCTTGTAGGTGCTTGTGAAGTTGCGGACGAAGGCCTCGGTGAAGTCGACCCAGCTGTTGATGCTGCGGGCGTTCAGACTGTTTAACCATGTCCGGGCCGTGCCCTGGAGCATGAGCGGAACATACTTCACGGCAACACGCTTGTTGCCGTTTGCTATGTTGACGGCTGTGGAGTAGTCAACTAGCCAATCTTCCGGCCTCATGGAGCCAGTGTACTTGGCCGTGTTTTGGGGGAGCGTGAACCCTTTGGGAAAAGGCTCGTCTCGGATGCGGGGTCCGAAACAGGGCGGGCTCAGCTCATCTTCTTCTTCCAGCGCCAGGGATTGGTGGAGTCGGTCGATCCGGTGGCGGGCATCGTTCTCTCCGACTCCCTCTCGGCAGCCAAGGCGGTCGCCGAGAGTCGTATGCTCAACAGGTGGCGGGGAGACTCGTCTTTCTCTTCGTGGTGGGGGAGGCAGATAGTCGCCCTGCTGTTCCACCGCTCTGGGGCGGCCGTCTTGGTCGCGCTCGATGGTGATGCGAGTCCGACTGTGGCTGACAGCCGGATCCTTCTCTTTTCTTCCACGGACACCGCCGGTCGGCGTCCGAGACGTCGCACCTTGATCTCGGTGGGGAGGCAAGTCGTCGTTTTGTCGTTGCGGCAGCCGGCTTCGTTCTGCGCGGCAGACGCTTTGAGGAGCCGCTGGACCCGCTCGGTCTTCAGGCGGCGCTCTTCGCCTTCGAAGTTGTCTAGCTCGTCCGCCGCCGCCTGGGCGGCGCGGATGTTCTTCGCAGGCGTGGCATACACGGGGCGATCAGCCCCGAACAGGTTGGCGATGGCCACGCCGCATTGTCGGATCGCGCCTAGGCGGCTAGGCCCAGTCAGGGCTGGTGAGCCGCCCATAGCGCGATCCATCTCACGCTGGTAGGCTTCTGACAAGCGTCTCATGCTTTTCAGCTTCTTCGCGCCTTCGATGAGCTGAAGGCGGAGTGCCTCCAGCGTCTCTGCGTCAGCGTCCTCCAGAATGGGCGCTGTCAGGTCTCGCAGAGCCGTGTTGAGTGGGTCGTGAGCTCCCTCACCGGAGTGCTCGCTATGACTGATAACAAGCACCTCCGTGACGGCGCTTCCGCCGCTCTCCTCACGAGGGAGCGGCTCGTCGTAGATCACCACATTGGTGGGGAACATGTTGAGCGACACGCTGTCGGAGTCGACCAGCATCGGGTCGGTGGAGCCTACGGGCTCCAAGTCCACGGTGGGCTCGCCGGCGACGTGGAGATGGTCGAGGAGGCTCGCGAGAAGGCTTTCGGGGCCGCCCGTGCCTGCGTCGGATGCAGGCTCGTCGGAGATGCAAACCTCGCCAAGAAGTTCGGCGAGGCAGCTCGCTGCGCAGGCGTCGTCGATGCCTTGCAGCGTGTCAGGGGAAGCGCCATCGGGCGTGCCGGGCTGGCTACGCTCGCTGGGGAGGAAGAGGGTTCCCGTCCAGAGCAGCTCTCCGGATGATGTTGCACCTCGCCCCACGGTGGGCGCCAAATGTCGGGGGTTGGGTGTGACATATGCCAAAGGATGGCTTATCATGGTGGGAGCGAGTAGAACATCGCCGGTGCCAGGAAACGGGATGAGGCGAAGACATGCACGCCGGCGGATCTTACCCAGCTTCGGGGCTCTCCGGGGAGATAACACCCCTACTGCTGCTCTGCGGGGTCTCCGCATGATCACTAAGGCAAGGTGAGTACAAGGTTGCTCCTAGAGCTGTATTCTGGAGGTAGGAGAAGGCAAGGCTAGCTCTCTCCTCCCTGTATGATCTGGTCTAGTGCTAAGGGATTCGAACCCTTTGCATGGGTGCCCCGGGGGGTTTATATAGGCCTACCCCCCGGGGGTACAATGGTAATCCGGCTGGGCGCGGGTCCTAGCCGTCTGTCTCACAGGCCACCGTCTTCTTTGCCGACTGCTGGGGCCCGCCGACGGGTCCGGTACTGTAGCCGTGCTTCTAATGACACAAGCTTGGTCATGGGGTCGTGGCAACAGTGCCGCCGTCCATCGGACGATCACTGTCGCCATTCCCCGTCTTGTCTGGGTAATGGCGTGGGGGGGCCGTGAGAGGGGCGGCCGACTCCAGGGGGGCCGACTCCCACGGGTCCGTCTTTGGGGCGCATCCGCCGTCTTTTGTACTCCCGCTGACGGGCGGGTCCCGCCGTCTCTAAGTCGTACAGGTGGGCCGTCGTGGCCACAGTGCGCCGCCCACTGTGGCTGAGGTCAGGGCAGGCATGGCAACAGTGTCGCGCCACACTGGAGATCTCCAGCGATACGGCACATTGTAGCCATGCAGGCCCCTCGTAAGCAGGGGGTGATGGCCACGCTGTGGTCGTACCCCGCCTCGGCTATCGTGATGAGAGTGGAGTCGCGGGCCGACTCTCTATAGCCGGCTTCTCCGGAAGTCGCCGGCCATGAATCGGCTTATCTTGGAGTCGCCGTCCGGGACTCGGCTTATCTTGGAGTCGCCGTCCGGGACTTGGCTTATCTTGGAGTCGCGTCTGGGACTCGGCTTGAGGGGCGCAGCCTGCCCCGATGTCTTGAAAGGCTCTGGGGCTGGGGTTAGCCTACCCGTGGCCCATTACTACGACATTAGTCCTTGATCTTTAAAGGTGCTCTGCATTTATGTTTTGCGGTCTCAGAAAGGGCTAGCGAGATACCATTTTGTTATAGCATGTTATGATTATTTTGAGAAAGTGTTGTCATCCGAGTTTTATTATTATGGCTCGCTAGTTGTTTATGCTATTGATATGAGTAATTGTGAGACCTAAGTGTTATTATGAGTATGGTTAGTTCATAGTATTTGCTGAAACTTGAATGCTAGCTTTTCATGTTACAACAACAAGAGCAAATAGAGTTTGTAAAAGTTTTTCTTTATCACTTTCAGTTTATCAACTGAATTAATTGAGGAAAAGCAAAGGTTTAAGCTTGGGGGAGTTGATACGTCTCCAATGTATCTACTTTTCCAAACACTTTTGCCCTTGTTTTGGACTCTAACTTGCATGATTTGAATGAAACTAACCCGGACTGACGCTGTTTTCAGCAGAACTACCATGATGTTGTTTTATGTGTAGAAAAAAAAAGTTCTCGGAATGTCCTGAAAATCCACGGAGGCACTTTTTGGAATTAATAAGAATTTCTAGGTGAAAGAAATACACCAGGGGGCCCATGGCCTGTCCACGAGACAGGGGGCGCCCCCCTATAGGGCGCCCCCCCTATCTCGTGGGCCCCCAGGACCTCCACCGACCTCAACTCCAACTCCATATATTCACGTTCGGGGAGAAAAAAATCAGGGAGAAAGTTTCATCACGTTTTACGACATGGAGCCGCCCCCAAGCCCTAATCTCTCTCGGGAGGGCTGATCTGGAGTCCGTTCGGGGCTCCGGAGAGGGGGATTCGTCGCCGTCATCATCATCAACCATCCTCCATCACCAATTTCGTGATGCTCACCGCCGTGTGTGAGTAATTCCATTGTAGGCTTGCTGGACGGTGATGGGTTGGATGAGATTTACCATGTAATCAAGTTAATTTTCTTAGGGTTTGATCCCTAGTATCCACTATGTTCTGAGATTGATGTTGCTATGACTTTGCTATGCTTAATGCTTGTCACTAGGGCCCGAGTGCCATGATTTCAGATCTGAACTATTATGTTTCCATGAATATATGTGTGTTCTTGATCCTATCTTGCAAGTCTATAGTCACCTATTATGTGTTATGATCCGACAATGTGACAATAATCGGTATACTTCTCGGTGATGACCGTAGTTTGAGGAGTTCATGTATTCACTATGTGCTAATGCTTTGTTCCGGTTCTCTATTAAAAGGAGGCCTTAATATCCCTTAGTTTCCGCTAGGACCCCACTGCCATGGGACGGTAGGACCAAAGATGTCATGCAAGTTCTTTTCCATAAGCACGTATGACTATTTACGGAATACATGCCTACATTACATTGATGAATTGGAGCTAGTTCTGTGTCACCCTATGTTATAACTATTACACGAGGAATCGCATCCGGCATAATTATCCATCATTGATCCATTGCCTACGATCTTTTGACATATTTTTCTTCGCTTATTTACTTTTCCGTTGCTGCTGTTACAATTACTACAAAAACCCAAAAACTATTATCTTTACTTTTACCATCGTTACCTTTATTATCATACTACTTTGCTACTAAATACTTTGCTGCAGATACTAAGTTATCCAGGTGTGGTTGAATTGACAACTCAACTCCTAATACTCAAGAATATTCTTTGGCTCCCCTTGTGTCGAATCAATAAATTTGGGTTGAATACTTTACCCTCGAAAGCTGTTGCGATCCCCTACACTTGTGGGTCATTAGCTTACCACACCCACGACTGACTCACCGTCCGCGTGGCTTACCGCTCCTGCGATCGAATCGCCCGACCGCACTGGCTTACAACGCCGCGGCCGGCTCATCTGTCTGCTCCTGCGGCTGACTCGGCCGTGATTGATTTCAGCTTCACTGTGATGATCATCAACTCCGCGGTGGATAATTTCTGGCATGGCATATCAGGACAATTTTTTACTACATCAACACGACGTGGTTGACTCGCCCATCCGCGCGGCTTACCGCGCCTCCGATTGACTCGCCCATCCACACCGGTTTACAATGTCGTGACCAACTCATCTGTCTGTACTGCCTCTGATGCTACGGTCATCTTTACCATCTGTCTCTCGCGGCCTAGTCTATATCAACATACCGGACCACACCTGTCTTTGTGAGTTGATTATTGAATTTGAGCAAGTCACTGCTTGGGAAGCCCGGTTTTTTCCAACAACTTGGAGGAAAATTATCATGTGTTATCAGCCGCCGTCTGCACTAGACGGCTCAATGGGCAGGCGCACAAGTCGCCGCCACTATAGTTTGGTTAACTTCAAAACATCCAATTGGAAGGAACCATTGGCCGAGTTGCTGACATGGCTCATACGGGATCATTTATAACCCGCCGCAGTCAGCTCAACATTCTATGGATTCACATCGCGCTATCAACACCAATGATATACACCTTCTGCTATGGTCAAATATGGAGAATCTCAAAGACAACTCCTCGAGCCGCCTTGAGACTCGGGGGCTACATGGACATGGCTCAGTAAATGTTGCCAGTTTAAAGGCCGTCAGAAAATTTCCGGCTCAAAATGAAGAATTCTGGTTCAAATCCAGTTCAAGAGAAATCTATCTCTCACAAAGCTTTGAAGCTCTCAATATCCGGTTTAAAAATCCGGCTCAATAAGAATTTATATCTCGCAAAAGCTCGAGTTCTCAGGAAAAATTAAAGGGACCAAAGAAAGTCTGTTGCAAAGCACAACTAGAACATAGGTACCCCGCTTCAATGACCATTGGGGGCTGATCGTATTCGAATCTAGCTTAATCCCTTTTGGTCCGACCCTGATCGTATTTGAATCAGAGTCATTAAATATTCTCAAGGTAACTTGGGGGCTTCCTGTTCAAACATAGGTCATATTCAAATCAAAGAGAACATAGCTGTCGGTACCCTCTGGATTGGCACACTGTCGAGCTCACTAGGGGGCTTCTTGATCGTATTCGAATCATAGCTCAACTCCTTTTGGGAACCGACTTTGATCGTATTTGAATCAGAGTCGTTAAAAAACTCTCAAGATCATTAGGGGGCTTCTTGTTCAAACATAGGTCATATTCGAACCAAAGAGAACATAGCTATTGGTACCCTCTTGATCGGCGCAACGCCAAAGCCACTGGGGGCTACATGATCGTATTCGAATCCTAACTTAACCCCTTTGGAACGGTTTACTGGTCGTATTCGAATCAGAAGCCTTGTTTGATTCTTTCTATTTGGTTTATGTTTTATTTGAAAGCCGCCTTTGTTTTGACTTGAGACTTTTTTGTTCAAAGATCTAAGTGTAAACGTGGTTTAAATTTAACCCGGCTTGATTTTGGATGACAAGTCGCCAACATATGAGATTCATCATATCTTCGAAAGGGTTGGCTTCCAAAGATTGGGTTATCACCCTTACTGCACAGGTCACATAAACCGGTAGTACAAATTCAATATGACAGTGGTTATATGTGAGATATTATGACCCGCCCTGCGGTAAACCACCCGGCTTGACTTTGGATGATAAGTCGCCAGTATATGACAATCATAAACATTTGGCTTCTAAAGATTGGGTTATCACCCTTACTGCACATGTATCATAAGCCGGCAGTATGATTCAATATCACAGGTATGATATTGTTTATACATGATTATGTTTAAACCGGCCCTGGCTATGGACTTTAAGTCGTCGGTATATTTTGGATTGCGCCATTGGAATCATGCGCTTATCAATCATTGGATTATTGCCTTTATTGGATACGGCGATATAGGTCGGCAATATGAGCCAATTCCGCAGGTATGTTTTCCTAGTTATATAAATATGCGAGGTTTGATAACCCGCCCTGGCTTTTAAGGTTAAATCGCCAGTATGTTTAGGCTTGAATGGCCTTAATTCTAGTCTTTTCCATACTTGCATAAAGACTATATTCTGCTTGGGTTGTTACCGGCCCTGGTTTTTTGACGTTAAGTCACCAGGGCATATGTTGTTTAAACTCTGTGCAGGATTTGCAGAACTATGACTTATATAAATGCTTAAGTCCAAGCTCGTCATCAAAATTGATGCTTCAAAATGATTATCCGTTCAGGATTTCCTCAAAGGCTATAAGCCGCCGGGTTATAAAAATTCCGGCTTACAATGAAGGCGTATTAAATCGCCATGGGCTAAGAACCGCCGGGTATTTAAACTCTGAATTTAATTGTCAACAAATAAGGTATTCAAAGTTGCTTTGGCGCAATGGCTGTTATTTTATCAACAGATATGATTTATTCTACAATGGAAGGAATAGTCCCGAGTTGCTGCAGGCTTACGACCCAGCACTTGGGGGCTACATTATTCGGATTGAGATTATATCAAATATGCAAGTCCCATGTCACTGCCAGCATGCACCATGGCACTTGGGGGCTAATGCAAAGTCATTTTTACTAGCCTTATTGAAGACCCGACTCATCACATCATAATGAGCTGGCCCTTGGGGGCTACTAATTGCTCCTGTCAACAATTCAAGGTATACAACTCTTAATCCATTATATTGAAGGGTCCACTACTTAGTTGGTAAAGCACAAAGCTCTTAACCTTGTGGACATGGGTTCAAGCCCCATGATGGGGTTACATCATATGATGTTCTTTTCAAACAAGTATATATAGTCCCAGCTTAGTATTATCTTACTGAGCTGGCCCTTGGGGCCTACACGTTGCTGCTCAAGTTTACATGATCATATTTACAAAGTCCCTGCTCATTATTACATAATGACCCAGCCCTTGGGGGCTATACTGGTTGAAGTTTTTATGAGCATAAGGCAATTACAAGTCCCAGGTTGCTGCAAGCATGACAACCCGGCACTTGGGTGATATAGGTGATATGCATATAAGGGAGGAATAACTTCAAATTCTCAGTTTGGAGCAAACCAGGTATTATATTATTATCAGAGAAATCTGCAAAGTTTATGACCCGGCGTCATCATAAGATTAACCCGGCATCAGCAACAATTACATGACCCGGTATCATTTGTTTATAACCCGGCAATTTTGGCAATCATAAAATCGGCAAGATCTACATCTTTAAGCCGGCTGAATATCAGTTGAATATTGCAAGACCCATATTTTTGTCAAGTCAGAGCTTTGAAGGCCGACTCAAATGGATTATTTCTTATAAGTATCTCTCTCCAAGAGCCAATGTCAGCAAATTCATTATGAAGCTGGCCTATTGGCCCGGATTTTTCAAAGGAAGTATCTGGATTTTTTGCATTGACAAAGTTGAAAACATATCTGCTGAGGAGATTTTTTATGAATTCATGGGCGTGTATCAAGAAGGAAATGATAAGGACTCAAAGATGATCAGGGGCGGCTTACAAGAATTTTTAACCCAGAGCACAACCTGTCAAAGTTGTTCTGGTGTTTATTTTGCAGGATCAGTTTAACATGGATAAATCCAAATTAAACTGGGGGCTAATGTCGGGGATATACCCCGCGGTATGACCCGGCCGGAATCATGACCCGGCCGGACTTGGTGACTCACTAGAGACCCGGCTAGAGCTTGGCGACTCATTGGCGATCCGCCCGGACATGGCGGTTTACATGTAACCCGCCTGGACATTGTGACTCACCGGAGATCTGGTGGGCGGATCAGACGGACGACAAGGCCCAAGGCCCAGCAGGCCAGCTTATACTCTGGTGGGCCGGCTTAAGATGAAGGCATAAGGAATATTCCCTATAAAGGAAACAAGACTAGGACTCTACTTGTAATAGACTAGTCGTAATCCTAATAGGACTCCACATGTAACCCGCCCCTTCAACTTATATAAGGAGGGGCAGGGCACCCCAAGAGGGACAAGCAAGAAACAATCAATAGGGCTAGACACAGAAAGCTGGCTTACCGGCGACTCCCTCATGATCATAATGAGACCTAGCCACAAACAGCATGTAGGGTTATTACCGGATGATGTTTCCCGGGGCCCGAAGTTGTCTAAATCCTTGTCTTGTGTGGCGTCTCTCGATTCCGCCCAACCCCTCTCAAGCTACCGCATAGATGTGTTGGCCTCGCGACTAAATCCTCACACTCAGGACATCTGTCGTGACAATTCTACGATACCCTTGGTACCAACGTTATTGCCAACATAACTGACATGCTATCCTCTGACATGCCTTGCTACCATGACCATGCAATATGTCAACGTCCTTCCTACTTCTGAACCACATGGGGGGCCCATAACCCACAGTTCCACAGGATCGAAACCTGACTCCTGTACATCCTTGATTCTGAAGTATCCTTTTTCACTTGCCTTCATATGTAATTCATGAGCCACCTTCCTAGCGATCTATTCTAGTATCAGACGTAATAAATTTTTTTGTTGTTGCTCTGAACCCCTTTCACCTTTTGATTAGGCATCGAATGATTGCCTGCCCATTAAAACTTCTCATGGTACCTTCATACTTTGCTCTCGATGTTTTATTAAGTTTCAACTTGAGAAATACTTCTGCCTCATTCCCTAAATTGTTCACCAGATGATTAACCCTATAAGGGTCGGTTCCCCCGAAGTTACTCTTTACTTCCCCACTTAAATCTCGGGATGAGATTTCTTGTAGTGGAGGAGATTTGTAACACCCCCTGTGGCATGCTATAGTAACCCTTTGTGATTAAGCTAATCATTTTTCTAAAAAGTGCTTAATCACCTTTGTTCAATATCCCATTTGAAATTCCAGTCAATTCAAATTCAAGTGAAGTTTGAAGTTGCTCAAAACTTGCTGGAAAAATGTTCATCATTTGTCAAAAAATCCATAACAATTATTTGTTAAGGAATACAACGTCACTTTTGTGCAAAGATGAGAATTAGCAATTATAACAGCACCAATTCAGCATTTTTAAATGCTATCCCATTTATGAAAAATACCAAATGAATTCTTATGGTCTCCAAAATATTTGTGGCACTGCCTAAGATCACCAGGGTATAAAAGGGGCACTTCCCATATTTTTTCCTTAGTAAATAGCATGCCCAACATTTTCTTACCCATCTCTGTTTATAAAATAAAAAGAAAAACAACATAAGAAAAGAAAAAGGTCGAAGTGCACTGTGCACTTAGGCCTGCTAACTACAGTGAGGCCCAGCCCACCTACCCCTTTCCTTCCTCCTCTGTTCACAGATGGGAGGTGGACGACAGCCAGCCGCCCATGGCCGCTATGGCCACGTGCCGACCATCCCGCGCGTCCCCATCGTCTCCCCCGACGGATAAGGCCACCCCGCCCCTGCCACACCCTAGCCAGACCCAGATCTGCCTCCCCCCTCGCTCGTTCCGCTCTCTCTCATGTGCTCGCTCCTCCCGAGCGCCACCAGCACCGTGCGCTGGTCGATTTTGCGGCCACTGGGTCCCTCTGACCCCGTTGATCTATCCGGGAGCCCCAGCACCATCGACCCCTTCGTCTGGTGTCGTTGGATCAAGTCGGGGAGCAGCACAACAACGCCAGTGACTCGATCCCCTTCTCCGGCCATGGCGATGCCGTCACCGCGATTCCTCGCCATTTGCGCTCCCCTAAGCTGTCGACGAGCCACCCGTGCGCTCCTCGGTGAGCACCGCGTGTCCTCCCCCCTCTCCCCTGCTCCTTTCCGTCCCTGTAGCCCAGCTAGCCACCGTGGCCGTAGGACATCTCCGTCGCGCCATTCGTCACTGTCGTTTCGATCGACATTGAGCCCGATGATACATCTCCAACGTATCCATAATTTATGAAGCATTCATGCTATTTTATTATATGTTTTGAATGATTATGGGCTTTATTATACACTTTTATATTACTTTTGGGACTAACCTACTAACCGGAGTCCCAGCCCATATTGTTGTTTTCTTGCCTATTTTAGTGTTTTGAAGAAAAGGAATATCAAACGGAGTCCAAACGGAATGAAACCTTCGGTAGCGTGATTTTTGGAACGAACGAACATGATCCGGGAGACTTGGAGTTGAAGTAAAGGAAGCGTCGAGGAAGCCACGAGATAGGGGGCGCGCCCTCCACCCTCGTAGGCCCCTCGAGGCTCCCCCGACCGACTTCTTTCGCCTATATATTCCCATATACCCTAAAAACATCGAAGCAAACAATAATCGGGAGTTCCGCCGCCGCAAGCCTCTATAGCCACCAAAAACCTCTCGGGAGCCTATTCCAGCACCCTGCCAGAGGGGGGATCCCTCACCGGTGGCCATCTTCATCATCCCGGTGCTCTCCATGATGAGGAGGGAGTACTTCACCCTCAGGGCTGAGGGTATGTACCAGTAGCTATGTGTTTGATCTCTCTCTCTCTCTCTCTCGTGTTCTCTCTATGGCACAATCTTGATGTATCGCGAGCTTTGCTATTATAGTTGGACCTTATGATGTTTCTCCCCCACTACTCTCTTGTGATGAATTGAGTTTTCCCCTTGAAGTTGTTTTGTCGGATTGAGTCTTTAAGGATTTGAGAACACTTGATGTATGTCTTGCCGTGCTTATCTGTGGTGACAATGGGATATCACGTGGTCCACTTGATGTATGCTTTGGTGATCAACTTGCGGGTTCTGCCCATGAACCTATGCATAGGGGTTGGCACACGTTTTCGTCTTGACTCTCCGGTAGAAACTTTGGGGCACTCTTTGAAGTACTTTGTGTTTGTTGAATAGATGAATCTGAGATTGTGTGATGCATATCGTATAATCATGCCACGGGTACTTGAGGTGACAATGGAGTATCTAGGTGACATTAGGGTTTTGGTTGATTTGTGTCTTAAGGTGTTATTCTAGTATGAACTCTATGATAGATTTAATGGAAAGAGTAGCTTCATGTTATTTTACTACGGACTCTTGAATAGATCAAGCATAAAGGATAACTTTGAGGTGGTTTCGTACCCTACCATAATATCTTTGTTTGTCCTCCGCTATTAGTAGCTTTGGAGTGACTCTTTGTTGCATGTTGAGGGATTGTTATATGATCTAATTATGTTATTATTGTTGAGAGAACTTGCACTAGTGAAAGTATGAACCTATGCCTTGTTTCCTACCATTGCAATACCGTTTACGCTCACTTTTATCATTAGTTACCTTGCTGTTTTTATAATTTCAGATTAGAAAAACCTATATCTACCATCCATATTGCACTTGTATCACCATCTCTTCACCGAACTTGTGCACCTATACAATTTACCATTGTATTGGGTGTGTTGGGGACACAAGAGACTCTTTGTTATTTGGTTGCAGGGTTGTTTGAGAGAGACCATCTTCATCCTACGCCTCCCACGGATTGATAAACCTTAGGTCATCCACTTGAGGGAAATTTGCTACTGTCCTACAAACCTCTGCACTTGGAGGCCCAACAACGTCTATAAGAAGAAGATTGTGTAGTAGACATCAAGATCTTTTCTGGCGCCGATGCCGGGGAGGTGAGTGCTGGAAGGTTTATCTTTAGATCTTGCAACCGAATCTTTTTGTGTCTTGTTTTATCACTAGTTTAGTTTATAAAAGAAACCTACAAAAAATGGATATGAGTTTGTCTCATACGTTTCACCTTTTTAATATCTTTCATCAGTTTGATGGAACGGATAATTGTGCTAAATTGCTAGAAGAAGAATGCATTAAAATGCTTGGTACTAAATCTTTGAATGATGTGCATGATTGCATTGTTGTTAGTATGAACTCTTTGAATATCCATGGTTCTAATGATGATTGCGCTAGTTATGATGAAAACATCTCTTATAACATGTCGATTTTTGTGGAGTAGATTGGGTTTGCAAGTACACACCAAATAGGGAAAATAGATATTGCAAGAGGCATAAGTATTTAGAAACTAAAGGGTTGCAAGAAAGGCTTAATATGAGTGCTGAAAATTTAAATTTCCTTTGCCATACTTGTGAACTTTGCAATGAACGTGGTCATTTAAATCTCCGATGCAAATTGTTTCATGATCGAATCGTGTCCAAAAATTGTGATGACTTGATTTCCCTTGCACAACATAATGAACTTAGTTTGCTTTTGGGTTATGAGGAATTGAAACGTGCAACTAAGCATATTCCAGATTTAATCTTGAGCATTTTCTTGATATTGATCTAGAAAAGATTTATTTGTATGGTGCGGTGAATTGCATTGAAAATCCTTATATTGCCTATTACCTAAAGAAAAGAAAGCAAATAGAAGATGAAGAGAGTACTAATGAAAGGGAAGAGACTTCCCAATCTCCTCCTATTATTTCTTATGATGAATCAGGTAACGAGGAGGAGCTTTCTATTCCACCAATCTCATTAATAAAGAGCTCAAAGAAGAAGGTTGAACCTACACATAATGTGAAGAAGAAAAAGAAGAGAAGGAGCAACAAAGGTAAAAAGGTATCCCTCCCAAATGATGTTTCTCCTACTATTCATTGTGATGATGATAATTGCTATACTATTGGTGCTATCCATACTATTAATGATGAGAGTGATTATGCTTATGATATGAAAAGGCCCAAGCTTGGGGAAGCTATGTTTGATGAGGATGAAATTTTTGAGAATATATTTGCTGAAATTAATGTTTGTCCCAAGCTTGGGGATGCTACGTTTAATGAAGATGATATTTCTAGCCTCCCAAGTTTTGATACGCAAAGTTGGTATGATGATATTTCTTACCTATGATGATTATATTAATGAAAGTGGGTTCGGAAGAGTGTCAACTTTAGGAATTAGGGATCCCACTATTTTGGAGGATGTTGAATTTTATTGTGATGAATATGAAAGTGGATTTGGAAGAGTGTCAACTTTATTTAGTGATGATTCCACTATCTTGGGAGAGGTTTCAATCGATTATGATGAGAACGAAGTTGCTACTTATGATGATTATTGTGATGAAACTTATGCTATAAAAAGTAGTGATGATTATATTTATAAAACTTGTCATGATTATGATTACCCTTTTTCTAAACATTACTCTTTTAATGTGGAAACAATTTATAGTATTCAAGTCTCTTATGATACTCCCACTATTCCGAATGAGAGGAATTTTGCTTATGTGGAGAGTAGTAAATTTTCTATGCTTGTAGATCATGAAAAGAATGCTTTAGGTGCTGGTTATATTGTTGAATTCATTCATGATGCTACTGAAAATTATTATGAGGGAGGAACATATGCTTCTAGGAATTGCAATAATATCAAGTTTCCTCTCTATGTGCTTAAAATCTTGAAGTTATGCTTGTTTTGCCTTCCTATGCTAGTTGATTGTTGTTCCCATAAGTTGTTTGCTCACAAATCCCTATGCATAGGAAGTGTGTTAGGCTTAAATGTGTTAGTCATATTCTTCATGATGCTCCCGCTATGTTTCAATTCTTATCTTTTATGTGAGCATCATTGCCATCATCATGCCTAGCTAGAAAGGCATTAAAGAAAAGCGCTTGTTGGGAGAGAACCCAATATTTATCCTTACTGTTTTTGTGTGTTCACATGATTATGCTACTGTAGTAATCATGTTTTATAGCTTTTGTTTCAATAAAGTGCCAAGTAAGACCTTTAGGATAGTTTACGGTGATAGTTGTGTTGATCCTGCTGAAAATCAGAAACTTTTGCACCCAGTAAATTAGTTTTTTTAATTCACATACACGTGATTCTGATCTTATTCTTTTTTATCTGGATTTATAAACAAATTTCTTAGGACTTCCTAATTTGGTAGAATTTTTGGAGTTCCAGAATTATACGTTTGATACAGATTACTACAGACTGTTCAGTTTTTTGACAGATTCTGTTTTCTATGTGTTGTTTGCTTATTTTGATGAATCTATGAGTAGTATCGGAGGGTATGAAACATAGAGAAGTTAGAATACAGTATATATTACACAAATATGAATTTAGAATGAGTTCATTATAGTATTTAAGTGGTGGTTTTATATTCTTACACTAACGGAGCTTACGAGTTTTCTGTTGAGTTTTGTGTTGTGGAGTTTTCAAGTTTTGGGTAAAGATTCGATGGACTATGGAATAAGGAGTGGCAAGATCCTAAGCTTGGGTATGCCCAAGGCACCCCAAGGTAATATTCAAGGACAACCAAGGGCCTAAGCTTGGGGATGCCCCGGATGGCATCCCCTCTTTCGTCTTTGTTCATCGGTAACTTTACTTGGAGCTATATTTTTATTCGCCACATGATATGTGTTTGGCTTGGAGCATCATTTTCTTTTGTTAGTATTTGCTTTATGTTATTTATAATAATGATTTGCATCTATATTTTCAAAAAAAATGTCAAGGATAGCCTTTGCCATGCTTATTCTGCTAGTATACATGTTGCTGTTTCAAAACAGAAAGTTTACCGCTGTTGCAAAAATTCCCTAGAAAGTTCAGAGCATGATATAATGTTGAAACTTTTTGAATAATGAGCTATGATAAATCTTCTACAGCGTAGTATTTTTCTCATAATTTTTGGAGTTAGGGAAGTATGATGAATATTGCATTCTTTACAGACTATACTGTTTTGGCAGATTGCTGTTATGATTGCATTGTTTGCATATGATTGCTTGTTTAATGATTCTATTTGAGGATAGGAGTATTAAATATGCAGATACATTTACTATGCAATGTTAAATAATAATTTTAGTGATTTGTTACAGTAGAAAATGATAAGGTTTAGCATTGGTTTATACTAACCTATCTCACGAGTTCTTGCTGAGTTTGGTGTGGATGAAGCTTTTGATAAAAAGAGAAACCATGATATGAGAGGAATTAAGGAGACAAAAAAGTTCAAGCTTGGGGATGCCCAAGGCACCCGAATATAATATGTCAAGAAGTCTCAAGCATCTAAGCTTGGGGATGCCCCGGTAGGCATCCCACCTTTCTTCTTCAACCACTATCGGTTAGTATCGGTTGAGCCTAAGTTTTTGCTTCTTCACATGAGTTGTGCTATCCTTGCAATGTCATTTTATTTTATTTTTGCTTGCTTGAATAAAATACCAAGATTTGAAATACTTGAATGAGAGAGAGTCTTCACATAGTTACATAATTATTTAGCTACTCATTGATCTTCACACATATCTTTTTGGAGTAGTTTGTTATTTACTCGTGTGCTTCACTTATATCCTATGAGTAAATGGTTGAATGAGTTGAATGTCATAAATCTGAAATTATATATGTTTCATTTGCTTATCCCATGGGGAGTAATGACTTCACATCTAAGAAGTATAGGTTGTAAATTTATTGAAGGTTAGCAAGCATTGTATTGGTCATTTGAACAATTCATGAAAGAATATTGAAGGAAGAGAGATTTCACATATAAATATACTATCCTAGACATATTTTATAATTGTGAGCACTCATTAAGTATAACATGCTAAATAGTTGATGTTGGACAAGGAAGACAGCATAATGGGTTATGTTTTCTCACATCTCAGTTAAAGTATATTGTCATGGATCATTCAAACATGTTGAGCTTGACTTTCCCCCTCATGCTAGCCAAAATTCCTTGCACCAAGTAGAGATACTACTTGTGCTTCCAAATATCCTTAAACCAGTTTTGCCATGAGAGTCCACCATACCTACCTATGGGTTGAGTAAGATCCTTCAAGTAAGTTATCATCGGTGCAAGCAATAAAAATTGCTCTCTAAATATGTATGGTCTATTAGCGTGAAGAATATAAGCTTTATACGATCTTGTTATGGAAGCAATAAAAGCGACGGACTGCATAATAAAGTTCCATATACAAGTGGCAATATAAAGTGACGTTCTTTTGCATTAAGATTTTGTGCATCCAACCTTAAAAGTGCATGACAACCTCTGCTTCCCTCTGCGAAGGGCCTATCTTTTACTTTATGTCTTTTACTTTATGCAAGAGTCAAGGTGATCTTCACCTTTCCCTTTTTTCGTTTTATCCTTTGGCAAGCACCTCGTGTTGGAAAGATCCTTATATATATATATATCCAATTGTATGTAAGTTAGCATGAACTATTATTGTTGACATCACCCAAAGGTGAATACGTTGGGAGGCAACACTATAAGCGCCTATCTTTCTCAGTGTCCGATTAAAACTCCATAACCATTAGTATTGTGTGAGTGTTAGCAATCATGGAAGACTATATGATAGTTGAGTATGTGGAGTTTGCTAAATCAAAGCTCTGACATAGACCCTTCCTAAAAATAAGATGAACTGTAATTGTTTGATGACTGAGAATGAAGTTTGCTAGTTTTCAAGAAAGTTTATGGTCTATGCTTCAACACGTGAATTTATTGTTACTTGTTCGTGAGAAGTTTTATGAGATGAACTGTTGTTATGACATATAATCTTGCTAGAAAAGGTGATTGAAATTATCATTGATCAAACTTTTGCACATGCTAGCATTCACACTTCATAAATTCTTTCTTTTATCATTTACCTACTCGAGGACGAGCAGGAATTAAGCTTTGGGATGCTGATACGTCTTCAACGTATCTATAATTTATGAAGCATTCATGCTATTTTATTATCTGTTTTGAATGATTACGAGCTTTATTATACACTTTGATATTACTTTTGGGACTAACCTACTAATCGGAGGCCAAGCCCATATTGTTGTTTCATTGCCTATTTTAGTGTTTCGAAGAAAAGGAATATCAAACGGAGTCCAAACGGAATGAAACCTTCGGTAGCGTGATTTTTGGAACGAACATGATCCGGGAGACTTGGAGTTGTAGTAAAGGAAACGTCGAGGAAGCCACGAGATAGGGGGCACGCCCACCCCCCCTGGGTGTGCCCTCCACCCTCGTGGGCCCCTCGAGGCTCCCGCGACCGACTTCTTTCGCCTATATATTCCCATATACCCTAAAAACATGAAAGCGAACAACAGATCAGGAGTTCCACCACTGCAAGCCTCTGTAGCCACCAAAAACCTCTCGGGAGCCCGTTCCGGCACCCTGCCGGAGGGGGGATCCCTCACCGGTGGCCATCTTCATCATCCCAGTGCTCTCCATGATGAGGAGGGAGTAGTTCACCCTCGGGGCTGAGGGTATGTACCAGTAGCTATGTGTTTGATCTCTCTCTCTCTCTCTCTCTCTCTCTCTCTCTCTCTCTCTCGTGATCTCTCTATGGCACGATCTTGATGTATCGTGAGCTTTGCTATTATAGTTGGATCTTATGATGTTTCTCCCCCTCTACTCGCTTGTGATGAATTGAGTTTTCCCCTTGAAGTTGTTTTGACGGATTGAGTCTTTAAGGATTTGAGAACACTTGATGTATCTCTTGTCGTGCTTATCTGTGGTGACAATGGGATATCACGTGATCCACTTGATGTATGTTTTGGTGATCAACTTGCGGGTTCCGCCCATGAACCTATGCACAGGGGTTGGCACACGTTTTCTTCTTGACTCTCCGGTAGAAATTTTGGGTCACTCTTTGAAGTACTTTGTGTTGGTTGAATAGATGAATCTGAGATTGTGTGATGCATATCGTATAATCATGCGCACGGATACTTGAGGTGACAATGGAGTATCTAGGTGACATTAGGGTTTTGGTTGATTTGTGTCTTAAGGTGTTATTCTAGTATGAACTCTATGATAGATTGAATGGAAAGAATAGCTTCATGTTATTTTACTACGGACTCTTGAATAGATCAAGTAGAAAGGATAACTTTGAGGTGGTTTCGTACCCTACCATAATCTCTTCGTTTGTTCTCCGCTATTAGTAGCTTTGGAGTGACTCTTTGTTGCATGTTGAGGGATTGTTATATGATCTAATTATGTTATTATTGTTGAGAGAACTTGCACTAGTGGAAGTATGAACCCTATGCCTTGTTTCCTATCATTGCAATACCGTTTACGCTCACTTTTATCATTAGTTACCTTGCTGTTTTTATAATTTCAGATTACAAAAACCTATATCTACCATCCATATTGCACTTGTATCACCATCTCTTCGCCGAACTAGTGCACCTATACAATTTACCATTGTATTGGGTGTGTTGGGGACACAAGAGACTCTTTGTTATTTGGTTGCAGGGTTGTTTGAGAGAGACCATCTTCATCCTATGCCTCCCACGGATTGATAAACCTTAGGTCATCCACTTGAGGGAAATTTGCTACTGTCCTACAAACCTCTGCACTTGGACGTCCAACAACGTCTACAAGAAGAAGGTTGTGTAGTAGACATCACACGACCGAGTTCTCGGCCGTGCTCCTCGACACCGTAGGGACCCGTAGCACCCTCGAGTTCGTGCACACGCCCTCTCTAGCGTCGTTTCCGCCGTTGCCCGGAAGCCGCCGCCGTTGCAGCTCGTTGCCAGCGCCCTTTCCGGCCTCTCCAGCTCCTACCGCTGCCGCCACTCGACCTAGCTCGTTCACCGCGTCCGAACGACACCTCTCGCTCGTCAAATAGACGCCATACGGTTGTTTCCGAACCTCGCCGGTGATGTGCCACCATGAAACGGCCCGCCGGAGTTACTCCGGTCACCAGCACCGACGTGGGCTGACGAGGACGCCTGGGGCCCGCCCCCTGAGCCAATGACCGTGGGCCCGCGGGGCCCTGTTGACTAGGTTGACCCATTCAACATGCTGACTGGGCAGCCCAGTGCCACTGACATGCGGGCCCCACCACCAAGTTAGTTAATTAAAATGTTTTTATTAAACTTAATTAGTTTAGTCAATTACCTATGACAGGTGGGGTCCAGTAGCTAATTAACCAAGATTAGTTAGTTTAATCCATTGTTAGACTAACAAAGGCTGACATGTGGGTCCCAGTGGCCCCACTGGTGAGGTTTGACCCGGTCAGCCCGTCTGTTGACACTGACGTTCCAGTGACATCATGCTGATGTCATATTCCTTTTTTGTTAATATAAATAAATTCAGAAAATGGTTTAATCTTGGAAAAATCATAGAAAATAAACCGTAACTTGGATAAAAATGTTTTCTACATGAAAGTTGCTCAAAACAACGAGACGAATCCGAGTGCGCGGTCCGTTTACCTGTTAGATGCCTCTAACTATCTGAACATGGAAATTTCCCCCTCCGATCATCTGCCTAACATAGGTCCGGAACCGGGAATACCTTCACGGTTATTTTCCCCCTTCACCTATACCGTGAAGCGCTACGTTCGAACACCCCTAGTTCTGCTTTTCATCATGCCATGCTTAGTGGTACCTCTGTTTGCTCTACATTTACTGTTTCTTCCCCCTCTTCTTCTTGGGTGGATATCAAGACCGTTGTTGATGCCGCTATGATCGACTACGTCAACGACAACCCTTCTTCCCTTCAGTAGAGCTTCCAGGCAAGCCCCCCCCCCTTTGATCATCCTGATATCTCCCATTCCATTCTCTCATGCTTGCATTAGATTTTGCTACTGTAATTGATTGCTCCTATTCTGATGCATAGCCTGCTTTTGTAACCTGCTTATTGTTACCTACCTGTTTATCCTAAACTGCTTAGTATAGGTTGGTTAGTGATCCATCATTGACCCCCACGTTGTCCTTGTTGCCCCTGCTTCATCATCGAAGACCCGATCAACGGGATCGAAGACCAGGCCTTGGCACCGCACATCACTTTCCCCTTAGTTGCTCGACACTACTAGGTTACTATTGAGTGTCGAGGGTGAGACCTCATCAGCACTTTTGATGTAACCCTGTAGTGTAGCTATTCGGTCATGGTTATCGAGGGTGGTTCTGCTTTAACCACTTCCGATACGACTCTGTCATGCAATCCCTCAAGTGTGAACCTCGAGGGTGGTTCCTCTTATGTTCACCTTGATGATTACATCGAGTGGAATCCATCGAGGGTGGTTCCTCAGGGTTCCCCTTGATGTTAGAAAAACCGTTACTATGGTTACTATGACTTTACGCTAAACCATGTTACGAAAGATGGTTCAGCCCTGAGGGGTACCCGCGCGAGCTTAATTGCGACTTATGTGGAGTCGGGTTGACCTAGAAGGTGCCTGCGAGATAATAATGAGGCGTGGTCGGGCATTCTTAGCCCTTGCCGCAAGTCCTCGAGACGGGGCGACGGGGTTACATCTTTCATGAGTCTCTACTTGTTACCGCGCGTTCCTAATCCACTACGATTTGGATATTTGATCCGAGGGGCCTATGGCCTGATAGCACTAACCATCAAGTGGGCATAGTATGGGCGTTCTGCGTCGTATGCATCAGTCGAAGCTTAATAGACGTCAACGACTGAGCGGGGCACGCCGGGTTGGACTACATAAGCACCTGCCTTTTTTAAGGAGGTAGCTAGGTCTACTCACCGGCCGCGTACGCAACATGCAGGAGTGCAAAGGGTGATGGGCCCGTGACCCCTGCACTCTTAGGATGTAGACCGACGTGCTGACCTCTCTATTAAGCCTAGGTCGGGTTGCAGTGTATTGTTTGGCCGAGGCCGGGCATGACCCAGTAAAGTGTGTCTGGCCAGAGTTAATCAAGCGTTGTGGGTAAGTTGGTGCACCCCTGCAGGGAAGAAAACATCTATCGATAGCCTGTCCTACGGTAACGGACACTCAGAGTTGTATCCTGATCGATACAACTAGAACTGGATGTTGAGGCATGAAATGGATATGTGGCTCCGAGAGTCGAGAAAGGATCTCGGGGCGTTGACAATAACATAAATATGATTTATGTTATACTACTGTACTCCCTCCTCTTGCTGCAAGACGGTGGTTTCCAGAAGATGCTAGTCTTCAATAGGACTAGCTTCTCCCCCTCTTATTCTGGCATTCTGCAATTAGTCCACAGATACTACCCCCTTCATTGATACCAATGCATAAGTAGTGTAGATCCTTGCTTGTGAGTACTTTGGATGAGTACTCGCGGTTGCTTTGCTACCTCTTTTCCCCCTTTTCCATTCTTCTTGGATGACGCAACTAGATGACGGAGTCCAGGGGCCAGATGTCACCTTCGATGATGACTTCTACAAACCCGAGGGTGCCTACTACTACGTGGAGGCCGCCGACGACCACGAGTAGTTAGGAGGCTCCCAGGCAGGAGGCCTTGCCTTTTCAATCATGTTGCTTTTGTGCTAGCCTTCTTAAGGCAAACTTGTTAAACTCATGTCTGTACTCAGATATTGTTGCTTCCGCTGACTCGTTTGTATTCAAGCTGATGTATTCGAGCCCTCGAGGCCCCTGGCTTGTAATATAAAGCTTGTATTATTTTAATTTGTGTTTAGAGTTGTGTTGTGATATCTTCCCGTGAGTCCCTGATCTTGATCATACACATTTGCGTGTATGATTAGTGTATGATTGAATTGGGGGTGTCACAGGCACCAAGGCACGCTAGAGGCCACTAACGCACGCTGGTGGGTAGTTGGGCCCACGGGAGTCTGCTCCACCGCCTCTCAGCTCCATAAATACCCAAATATTCTAGAAACCCTGAAGTCGAGAGACCATAGTTTCCACCGCCGCAAGTTCCAGAACCACGAGGTCCAGTCTAGAGGCCTTTTTCGGCACCTTGCCGGAGGGGTCAACGATAACGAAGGGGTTCTTCATCATCACCCTTGCCCTTCAATGATGTGTCAGTAGTTTACCACAGACCTACAGATCCGTAGGCAGTAGCAAGATGGCTTCTTCTCTCTTTTTGATCTTCAATACAATGTTCTCCTCGATGATTTTAGAGATCTATTTGATGTAACTCTTTTTTGCGGTGTGTTTGTTGGGATCCGATGAATTGTGAGTTTATGATCAGATCTATCTATGAATATTATTTGAGTCTTTGTTGAACTCTTATATGCATGGTTGTTATAGCCTTGTAATTCTTCTCCTAAACTTTGGTTTGGTTTGGCCAACTAGATTGATATTTCTTGCCATGGGAAGAGGTGCTTTGTGATGGGTTCGATCTTGCGGTGCTCAATCTCAGTGACAGAAAGAGACATGACACGCATGTATCATTTCCACTAAGGATAAAAGGATGGGGTCTATTCCTACATGAATAGGTCTTGTCTACACCATATCATAATTCTTATTGCATTACTCCATTTCTTCATGAACTTAATACACTGGATGCATGTTGGATGGCGGTCGATGTGTGAAGTAATAGTAGTAGATGCAGAATCGTTTCGATCTACTAATCATGGATGTAATGCCTATATACATGATCATTGCCTTGGATGTCGTCATAAATATTTGCTTTTCTATCAATTTCCCAACAGTAATTTGTTTACCCACCGTATGCTATTCTCGCGAGAGAAACCTCTAGTGAAATCTACGACCCCCGGGACTATTTTATCTCATATTGGTTTTAGATCTATTAATCCAAAAATCCAAAAATACCTTGCTGCACTTTTTCTTTACCTATTTTATTTTGTGTTATTGTTAGATCTATTTATCCAATCTCATACAATTTAATCTATCTAAATAATGAGGAGGGATTGACAACCCCTCTTATGTGTTGAGGTGCAAGTTTTTGTTATTTGTGTGAAGGTACTGCTTACGTAGTTTGGTGGATCCTCCTACCGGATTGATACCTTGGATTCATAACTGAGGGAAATACTTAATGTTATTGTGCTGCATCATCCTCTCCTCTTTGGGGAAATACCAACGCTGATACAAACAATCACGAAGAATTTCTGGCGCCATTTTTAGGGAGGATCAAGTCCAGATCTATTAGGAACCCAATCACAAATCTCATCTCCTTGCAATTTACTTTATTTGCCATTTGCCTATTGTTTTCATCTCCCCCAATTCTCAAAGGTTTTTTACAAAAATACAAATATATTTTTCCGTTGCCTTTTTGCTTGTTTGCAATCTTTGCTTGTGTTGCCATATGCCTTCTATTTGCTTGCATCTTCGCTTGCTAAAAATCTATTGATATGGATCCTCATCCACTTGCTAATCTTTTTAAAATACCAAATTATGATGAACCAATTGCTAGTGAGTTGAGTGTACTCGATTATCTCTGTGAAGTTTGCTTGAAAATCAAGAATCTGAAAGTTGCGATGAAGTGTTAAACAAAGAAATTTATAAAGTGATTCATGATAGCTCCTTGAACGAAAGGCATGATTGCACTAATGTTATTATAAATTCTATTAATGTCAATTGTGTTAATAATTTGCAAAACCCCAAGCTTGGGGATGCTAATTTTGCTATGTCCACTACTTATTGTAATGATCATAATTGGGGTGATGCTTCTTATGATCTTGAAAATTTATTTAAGACTCATGATGAATATGAAATTGATAATAATGTTTTCAATATTATTGAAAGTGGGTTTGGAAGTGTGTCAACTCTAGGAAAAAAGAATCCCACATATTTGGAGAGTCTTCAATCTTATGAAATTTTTGATAAAAGTGGGTTTGGAGAGGTCTTGACTTTATTTGATGATATTCCCATTATTTTGGAAGAGTGTCAACTTTGCATCCATGTGGATCATGTAGAGAATATTGTTGGGAAACATAGCATGCAATTTGAAAAAAATCCTACGCTCACGCAAGATCTATCTAGAAGATGCATAGCAACAAGAGGGGGAAAGTGTCTCCACATACCCTCATAGACCGAAAGCGGAAGCATTTGCTCAACGCAGTTGATGTAGTCGAACGTCTTCTCATTCCGATGGATCTAGTACCGAATGTATGGCACCTCCAAGTTCTGCACACGTTCAGCGTGATGATGTCCCTCAAGCTCTTGATTCAGCAAAGGGTCAAAGGAGTAGATGAGTTCCGTCAGCACGACGGCGTGGTGGCGGTGATGGTGATGTGATCCACGCAGGGCTTTGCCTAAGCACCACGAGAATATGACCGGAGGCGTAAGCTGTGGAGGGGGGAGCCGCACATGGCTGAGAGCAATTGTTGTGTCTCCTAGCCCCCCTCGGTATATAAAGGAGGGAGAGGGGAGGAGGCCAGCCTAGGGTGCGCCAAGTGGGGAGGAATCCCACTTGGACTCCTAGTCCTATTATCCCCCCTTTCCTACTATCGGAGAGGGAAAGGGGGAAGGAGAGGGAGAGGGAGAAGGAAAGGGGGGCCGCGCCCCCTCCCCTTGTCCAATTCGGACTCCCCATGGCGGGAGTGCCACCCCCTTGTGAGCTGCCTTGCCTCTCTCCTATGGCCCATATGGCCCATTACTTCCCCCGGGAGGTTCCGGTAACCCGTCGGTACTCCGATAAATACCCGAAACACTCCGGAACCATTCCGATGTCCGAATACTATCGTCTAATGTATCAATCTTTACCTCTCGACCATTTTGAGACTCCTCGTCATGTCCGTGATCTCATCCGGGACTCCTAACAACCTTCGGTCACCAAAACACATAACTCATATAATACATATGGTCATCAAACATTAAGCGTGCAGACCCTACGAGTTCGAGAACTATGTAGACATGACCGAGACACCTCTCCAATCAATAACCAATAGCGGAACCTGGATGCTCATATTGGTTCCCACATATTCTATGATGATCTTTATCGGTCGAACCACAATGTTAAAATACATTATTCCCTTTGTCATTGGTATGTTACTTGCCCGAGATTCGATCGTCGGTATCTTCATACCTAGTTCAATCTCGTTACTGTCAAGTCTCTTTACTCGTTCCGTAATGCATCATCCCGCAACTAACTCATTAGTCACATTGCTTGCAAGGCTTCATCTGATGTGCATTACCGAGAGGGCCCAGAGATACCTCTCCGATACTCGGAGTGACAAATCCTAATCTCGATCTATGCCAACCTAACAAACACATTCGGAGATACCTATAGAGCATCTTTATAATCACCCAGTTACATTGTGACGTTTGATAGCACACAAGGTATTCCTCCGGTGTCCCGGAGTTGCATAATCTCATAGCTTGAGGAATATGTATTTGACATGAAGAAAGCAGTAGCAATAAAAATGAACGATCATTATGCTAAGCTAATAGATGGGTATTGTCCATCACATCATTCCACTAATGATGTGATCCCATTCATCAAATGACAACTCATGTCCATGGCTAGAAAACTTAACTATCTTTGATCAACGAGCTAGTCTAGTAGACGCATACTAGGGACACGGTGTTTTGTCTATGTATTCACACATGTATCAAGTTTCCGGTTAATACAACTCTAGCACGAATAATAAACATTTATCATGTGGGCCGCTTGGTTTTGGGTTCATCATTTCCTTTCAGTCGAACCTACGTCCACAATTTTTTGTACGTACTATATCTCAACTGGTCCCCGAACCCAAAATGCTGCCTCGTTCCCCTAAAACCAAGCGGCCCACACATATTTAAGGCGTCGACTCGAGCCAGTTTACTACGACGTGGCCCCGCACGCCGTAGTACTCCTACAAACCCTACCGCCGCACTCATCATTGGTTTTCTACAAGAGGACAACAGAGAAGCTAATTTGTAGTGGAGGCGCTTTAAAAAAAAGGATATGTAGTGGAGACCCCTACCCTAGGGTGCCCTAGGTAGCTGCCGCATGCATCATTGTTTTCTCTTTTCTTTATGCTCTTGCGCCCTAGAGTGAAATGATGGTTGCTTCGTCCATCTAGCTTAATGCAGGAAAGGTGGGGCTTTGTGATTTGACCCCTCATCTCTCATTTTCTACTACTGCGGCGCTACGATCGGGGTGCCTCCAATTCCAACCGTTGCTCCGAACTGTAATTTGGTACATCGCACGTGGAACAAGACGATGGATGAGCTACATGTCGTCCAAAGGGGTCCTGTTAAGTGTGTCGCCATTTCGTGTGCGGACTGATCCTGCTTGAGTTGCTACGCCAACACGACAGGAGCAGCCTACCACTTGGTTTTGCTCCTTGGTGAATCCTGACTATATTGATCTAAAAAGATACATGCTGAACTACCCTTTCCGTCTTGGTTTTTTATTTTTAGGCATCTCGGTTTATAGGGCGTGTGTCGGTGTCAAACACGGCGGATCTCGGGTAGGGGGTCCCGAACTGTGCGTCTAGGCGGATGGTAACAGGAGACAAGGGACACGATGTTTTACCCAGGTTCGGGCCCTCTTGATGGAGGTAAAACCCTACGTCCTGGTTGATTGATATTGATGATGTGTGTATTATAAGAGTAGATCTACCACGAGATCAAGGAGGCTAAACCCTAGAAGCTAGCCTATGGTATGATTGTTGTTATTGTTGTTGTGTCCTACGGACTAAAACCATCCGGTTTATATAGACACCGGAGAGGGCTAGGGTTACACAGAGTCGGTTATAATGGTAGGAGATCTACATATCCGTATCGCCAAGCTTGCCTTCCATGCCAAGGAAAGTCCCATCCGGGCACGGGACAAAGTCCTCAATCTTGTATCTTCATAGTCTTGGAGTCCGGCCGATGATGATAGTTCGGCTATCCAGACACCCCCTAGTCCAGGACTCCCTCAGTAGCCCCTGAACCAGGCTTCAATGACGATGAGTCCGGCGCGCATATTGTCTTCGGCATTGCAAGGCGGGTTCCTCCTCTGAATAATTTGTAGAAGATTGTGAACACCAGGATAGTGTCCGGCTCTGCAAAATAAATTCCACATTCCACCGTAGAGAGAATAATATTAACGCAAGTTCAATCTGCTGACGTATTTCGTGGTGTGACATCACACCACAACCAAGCCTTTACTTGAATCATTTTTATTATACCACCTCAGCGCGTTTAGCGAAGTGGTTTCCTTGGCACATCTTGTCGAAGCAGAGATCGTGTTCCCCTTATTCCGGGATTCTCATATATACGGACGTGGGTAACCCAACCGCGCCATTGATTGCGGCGCTTGGGAGAAAAGCGAGTTTTACCAGGCAAGTGGGGACGCATAATTTCGTCCGCCCATATATAAGGGGATAAGGATCCACCTTTTTACCTACGCCTTCTTCCTCCTTTGCTTATCCATCTCCGTGCACTCGAGCTCCAGCGCCCAACTTCGCACATCTCACCTCAACCTCCTCCAACTATGTCCGGAGCGGGAGGCAAGTGGATGGCCTCCTCCGTTATGGAGGGGCACATCAAGAAGCTGCGCGGCGCCGGATATTTGTCCAGCGACATCGCACACCGGCTCCCCGACGAGGGGCAGCCCATCCCCACCCCCAGGCCTCATGAGAGGGTAGTATTCCTTACCCATTTCCTCCGTGGACTGGGCTTCCCACTTCACCCCTTTGTCCGGGGGCTCATGTTCTACTACGGCCTGGATTTCCATGATCTGGTCCCGAATTTTATCCTCAACATCTCGGCGTTTATCGTCGTGTGCGAGGCCTTCCTCTGCATCCAGCCCCACTTCGGCTTGTGGCTCAAGACCTTCAATGTCAAGCCTAAGGTTGTAAAGGGCAGCCAAGCGGAATGCGGAGGCGCCATGGTGGGTAAGATACCCAACGTTACTTGGCTCGAGGGAGCCTTCGTGGAAACCATCAAGGGGTGGCAATCGGGGTGGTTCTACATCACCGAGCCGCGTGACCCTAAATGGGCAGTGGCCCCCGAATTTAGATCTGGCATCCCCACATGGCTCACCTCTTGGAAAGAGAGCGGCCTGACTTGGGGCGATTCGGAGGAGCTGACCGGACTCCAAGCATGCATACAAAAGCTGGTGAACAAGAAACTCAAGCTTGTCAACGTAGTCCAGGTCATGCTCATCCGCCGGATTCTCCCGTGCCAACAACGGGCCTTCAAGTTGTGGGAGTTCGATCCGGCCCAGCACCAAACCTTGAGCGGGCTCTTCGACACTAGGTACGAAGATGCCTGGAAGGTGCTTTTTAAGGGCGCCGAAGCTCCCGCATCTGCTACCGAAGATCGCGGATTCCGCTCGCAGCGCTAGGCTAGTGAGGTAAGCGATTCTACCCTTTACGGGACACTTGTTTTTCATAGTTTTACTCCATGCGGGATCTAAACTCCCTCTCCTTTGACAGGACTGGCTGGAGAAGGCCGAGCATACTAACTGTCCGGCCCCCTTGCCAGAAGACCCAGTGGATGCCCGTTTAGCGGGGTTGCTGGTTCCGGCACCTCATGTGGTGCCGGAGAAGAAGGCCAAGAAGGAGGCCACGGGCACTCGAAAGAGTTCCCGTTTTCAGGTGTCCGATGACTCCGAGGCGGACTCCTCCCCCGAGGGCGAGGAGGAGAAGAAAAAGGCCTCTCCCCCAGCGGGGGGAGGGAAGAAAAGGAAGGCCTCCCCGGCGAGGGAGGCCGAAGGGTCCAAGAAGGGAAGGACTCTTCCTCCGGACTGTTCCGCCAAAGCCGGTGACGACGACGAGGATTGGCCTCCAACGGCCAAGCCCCTCGCGAGATTGTAAGTATATGGACTCCCGAATGACTTCATGATTTTTCTTTTTGCCACTTGGTGTCTTTCTAACGCCGCATACAACCCTGCAGTCCGCCCAAGGACGATCTTCCCGCTTCGTCGAGCGGGTCCTTGGGCTCGTCGGATGTGAACAGTACTTCACTTCCAACCGCCTCCTTTCCCCGTGATGCTGACGACGCCGAGGTGGGATCCCAGAGAGGGACCCACCCGGAGGAGGAGGACCCGGAGGTGCCACAGGGCGACCTCCTGGACTTCCTGCCGGACTCCGCACCGGAACCTGCAGTGGTTTCGGAGTCCGGCGGGCGGCCCCTTTGTAAGAAGGGCAAGACCGTGGCGCCGGCGGCCTCCGTCCAACCGGAGGCGCCGAATAACTTGCTGGAGGCGCTCAACGGCGCTTCCATCAAGGAGGAACACCGCACTGTCATGAGTGCGGTGATTCAGAAGGTCCAGCTCGCCAAAAGCGGGCTGACCGAAGCCTGCAGCAGCCTTCTATCAGGCTTTGAGGTAAGAATATTAATATATGTAAAATAGTACCGCATAGACAGTAGCCCCTGATGCTCGGTTCAGTGTTCGGAAAGAAAAGCCGGACTGAGGATCTAAAAAGATATACACAGGAGTCTTAATAAATATGTCAATATGGGATTGCAGGCTGCGCTGCTGACCTCTGCCGCACTGACTGCGGAGGTCAATGCTTTGAAGCAAAGCCTCGAGCGGTCCGAGAACGAGCTCGGTCGTGCCAAGAAGCAGCTCGAGGACAAGGAAGGTGAGTAACACCTTATTAAAGTTGTACCTTACAGAAAAGGATTTGGTTGCAATATAAATGACAAGGATAACGTGGGTACTTCAGGGGCCACGAATGAGGTGGCGACCTTGAAGGAGGCGGTGTCCACGGCCGAACGTAATGCGGCCGTGGAGCGTGCTGGGCGAGAGAAGCATGAGGCGCAGGTGGCGGAGGTACAGCAAGAGCTCCAGGCTCTCATGGAAAAGCATGAGGGTTTGGAGCGCGACTCGAAGACTCGAGAGTCCGAGCTTGCATCGGCTCTTGAGAATGCCAAAGCCGCTAAGGCCGAAGCCCACAAGGCCCTTCAGGAGATCGATGCGTTGAAGAAAATAGCGGCGGGTAAGACATTTTTTATGCAAAGCAAGCATGTGAATGTGAATTACCTGTTACTTACCCGAATTCGGAGCTCTCCAGGAGCGTTCACAGACCTGCACCGCAGCGTGTCTGATGCTGCCGCTATCTACAGGGCCAAGGAGGGGAGCTCGACGGAGAAGGTCTTCTAGTCTCAGTATGTTGAGGCCGGACATCCGGTGCCCCTTAGCGACCAGCTGAAGCAGCTGGTCGAGCTCCACAAGGTGGCCGAACAGGCCATGAAGGGCCTCATAGTTCGGCTTTGGCCCGATGAGGCCATGCCTGGGAGCTACTTCGGCCTGGTGCGGCGGCTGGTGGATGATTGTCCATGGGTTGAGGTCATCAAGCGATCCGCCTATATTGAAGGTGCCCGCCGGGCCCTTGCCCGTGCTAAGGTGCACTGGGGCAAGATGGATGCTAAGAAGCTTGTGACGGACGCGCCACCGCTGGGCAAGGAGTATCGCACGCCCAAGATGTATTACAAGAGTGTCCTGAAGGGTGCCCGCACTATTGCGGGTGAGTGCTCCAATAATGTAATATTTGAGTAAACTCGCATTTTGTTATCCTGTGCGCTGAAAAATTTGTTCATATGCACTAAGCAACGCTTGTTGATTTAAAATATTACCTTCTATGCGGCTGTTTATCAAATCTGAGAGATGGCAAGTCGTCGGCTTCAGCCCCCATGCCGCGAGTGCTGGGGTGTTTGGGATAAGTTTGAGCACTCTTGTTCCCATATTTGGGTCCATCTAGGGAGGCGCTCAACACAACGAACTAGGCAACCAGACTTATAATGCTTGAACACTCTCACTTAGCCATAGAATTCTATAATTTTAAATTTCGGCGAAGCCCCTAGTGATCGGAAGGCCGAGTTCGGGGCGCTATCCACGCCTAGGCCGGACAAAGCCGGTTCCTCGCTCTAAGCGGCATAAGTCTTTAGGGACTCGAAAAAACCTCTCGAACAGCGACCGGCTCTCGCCTCATCATGTCGGTCAGTTTTAGCTTTCTCCACTGAGGCGCTCGCCCAGCTCAACCAGGGCGCAATCGCAGTGGTTCTCCCAGTGCTACCTTAGCCGATAGAACGGAACGTAAGGTACCAAAACATGGGAGCCGGGCAAACCCAACTATTGACCCAAGACATGATTCGGAGCCGATGCATATAATGCTATAAGTTCGGGGTGCCGCACTTGTGAAAGTATTCGGACTTATCACACCATAATGTGGGGAACTTAAGCCCCTGGTGTATTTAGCCGTACCAAAGTGTACGGATGTGACATGTCATAAATGAACATATGTATAAGAAAGAAATGCAATTAAAAGCAAAAAGGTGCTGCATTGTTTATTCAAGAAATACTGCCATGAATGCAGGACGATACAAATAGTGCGATAAGCAAGGGATGGGACTATTAAACGTATCCCCCTCCAGGGGTAGGCTGCGGAATGGTGTATAAAATAGATTTAGTGCTCATAATGGAGACCACCTGGATATTCGTCGTAGCCTTTCTCCTTCCCTGGCTGTTGCATGGTGAGTTCGGCCGTTCTAATGCCAGACAGGGCCTCTGGTGAACGAAGTCCTGTGGGTAAAAAAAGGAAAAAAAAGAATGACACACTTGGGAGCCCCTGATGTGGTTGAGCCGCATTCTGGGTCTGTCGTGGTCGTGCCCCTTCCCCTATGCCCATGGTATCTCCAGAGCGTAATGATGTACACAAAGGACCAGTCTTGCGATCTTGCGAGGGCTGGGGTTGGGGCCGCATTGCTACGCGTGCTCGGAACGTGCCAGGTGGTCTTGTTATAGGTTACTCCGGCCGCGTTTAGCCGTGTCCGGTCGCTTAACGGCCGGACTCGAGAATTTCCTTAAGAGGCTGCATTGTACTTCTGCCGCGAGAGCCGCTGTATGTTCCTCCGTTCGGAGGGAGCGTTCGGTGCTTCCGTTGACCGTGATGACTCCTCGAGGGCCTGGCATCTTGAGCTTGAGGTATGCGTAGTGCGGCACCGCGTTGAACTTTGCAAACGCGGTTCGTCCGAGCAGAGCATGATAGCCGCTGCGGAACGGAACTATGTCGAAGATTAACTCCTCGCTTCGGAAGTTATCCGGGGATCCGAAGACCACTTCCAGTGTGACTGAGCCCGTACAATTGGCCTCTACACCTGGTATGACGCCTTTGAAGGTCGTCTTTGTGGGTTTAATCCTTGAGGGATCTATGCCCATCTTGCACACTGTGTCCTGATAAAGCAGGTTCAGGCTGCTGCAGCCGTCCATCAGGACTCTGGTGAGGTGAAATCCATCGATGATTGGGTCTAAAACCAATGCGGCGAATCCGCCGTGGCGGATGCTGGTGGGGTGGTCGCTTCGATCAAAAGTGATCGGGCAGGAGGACCATGGGTTGAACTTCAGGGCGACCGGCTCCATCGCATATACGTCCCTGAATGCACGCTTCCGCTCCCTCTTGGGTATGTGGGTTGCGTATATCATATTCACCGTCCGCACTTGTGGGTGAAAACCCTTCTGTCCTCTATTGTTCGGCGGTCGGGTCTCTTCTTCGTCATCGCTATGCAACCCCTTGTCATTGTTTTTGGCAATTAGCTTGCCTGCCTGCTTGAATACCCAACAGTCCCTGTTGGTGTGTTTGGCTGGCTTTTTGGGGGTGCCGTGTATCTGGCACGAGCGATCGAGTATTCGATCCAAATTGGACGGACCCGTAGTAGTTCTTTTGAATGGCTTCTTCCGCTGACCGGGTTTGGAGCCTCTGAATCCGGCGTTGACTTCCATATCCTCATTATTGTCGTCGTTAATGCGGCGTTTGTTCTTGTTGTGCCGCGACCTGCCAGTGCGGTCCTTGGTATTCGGACTGCCAGAATTTTTGCTGAGGTTGTTGTTGCGGGCTAGCCAGCTGTCCTCTCCCGCGCAGAAGCGGGTCATGAGTGATGTGAGGGCTGCCATGGATTTCAGCTTTTCCTGTCCCAGGTGCCGGGCAAGACACTCGTCGCGGATGTTATGTTTGAAGGCCGCGAGGGCCTCCGCATCCGGACAGTCGACGATTTGATTTTTCTTGGTTAAGAACCGTGTCCAGAATTGTCTGGCCGATTCATCTGGCTGCTGAATTATGTGGCTTAGGTCGTCAGCGTCTGGTGGTCGCACATACGTGCCCTGGAAGTTATCAAGGAATGCGGCTTCCAGGTCCTCCCAACATCCAATTGATTCTGCTGGCAAGCTGTTAAGCCAATGCCGAGCTGGTCCTTTAAGCTTGAGTGGGAGGTATTTGATGGCGTGAAGATCATCACCGCGGGCCATGTGGATATGAAGGATATAGTCTTTGATCCAAACCGCGGGGTCTGTTGTGCCATCATAGGATTCAATATTCATGGGTTTAAACCCTTCGGGGATTTGATGATCCATTACTTCATCTGTGAAGCATAGTGGGTGTGCGGCGCCTCTGTATTGGGCTATATCGCGACGAAGCTCCAACGAGCTTTGTCTATTGTGCTCGGCCCGGTCGGACTTACTGTGTCCGGCGCGACAGTTGTCGTCACGTATCATGGGGTGCCCACGCGATCCATAGATCGATCTTGATTGTCTTGCCTTATCCTCCAATATATCTCGCAAGTCCGGAGCATTCCCCTGTGGCCTTGTGCTTTTCGAGCGATGCCGGGGTACGGTTCTGGTGGAGGGCCTAGAGGCCTCTCTGTCGCAGCCACGAGGTGGCCGGTCAGCCGTATTGTGCTCTGGTGATGTAGGTTTATATGCCTCCTCCTCTAATCGGGGGAGCAACTTGCGTTTGGGGTAGCTTTTGGAGGGGCGTTCGAGCTCATGCTCTTCGGCCGCAAGGACTTCAGTCCATCTGTCGGCTAGCAGATCCTGATCAGCTCTAAGCTGTTGCTGCTTTTTCTTGAGGCTGTTTGCCATGGCCATAAGCCTGCGTTTAAAACGCTCTTGTTCGACGGGATCCTCAGGCACGACAATTTCGTCGTCGTCGAGGCTTGCCTCGTCTCCGGAGGGAGGCATGTAATTATCGTCCTCTACCTCTTCGTCTGCCGCTCTCTCGTGAGGGCTGGCATCTCCGTCCTCCTGCGCTGAATCTTGCTGGAGGGGGTTGTCTTCGGCACTGTCTGGGGTATTATTGTCTCTGGTGCCGGAATCGCCATTCTTGCTGTGGCGGGATTTAGAGCGGCGTTGCTGACGCCGGCGCTTGGGCTGTTTCTTGGAGGGATCTTCCTCCGTTGTTCCTTCGCCGTTCCCATCCTTTGGGATATCCACCATGTATATGTCGTATGACAAGGTGGCTTTCTAGTGCCCGGTAGGCGCTGGTTCTTGGTCGTCTCCGGCATCGTCGTCCATACCGTCGATGTCTTCGGAGTCGAAGTCTAGCATGTCGGTTAGATCGTCAACAGTGGCTACTAAGTGGGTGGTGGGTGGGTCTTGAATTTCTTCGCCGTCCGCATCCCAACCGTCCTGACCACAGTCTGGCCAGGCTCTCCTGATAACGAGAGATACTTTAGAGAACTCAAGATGTCGCCAAAAGGTGAGTGTTGAAAGATGTCCGCGGCGGTGAACTCTCGGCGCCCAATCGGGTTCGATTGGAGGGGGCGCGGGAGGTTCGGAGTCCGGCAAGGAGTCCGGCACCTTGGAGTCACAAGCTTCAGAAGGGATAAAGTCAGTATTCGGCTCTATCACCGTAGAGGTTGTAGCCCCCGAGGCGGTGTCTAACCACCCGTCCTTGATCTGCGCAGCCGGCTCCGAATCGAGGGTCGGAGCGGACTCGTGTGCGGCCTCCAAGGCACTGTCCGGTAGCAGAGCTAAATCATGCCCATCGTGACAGTGCGACGCGCTCGGCTGTGGCTCGAATCCATTGAAGATCAAGTCTCCGCGGATGTCAGACGTGAAGTTAAGACTTCCAAATCTGACCTGACGGCCAGGGGCGTAGCTTTTGATCTGCTCCAGATGGCCAAACGAATTGGCCCGTAGTGCAAAGCCGCCGAATACGAAGATCTATCCGGGGAGAAAAGTCTCACCCTGGACCGCGTCGTTGTTGATGATCGAAGGAGCCATCGAGCCGATCAGTGACGACACAGAGGAACTCTCAATGAAAGCACCAATGTCGGTGTCAAAACTGGCAGATCTCGGGTAGGGGGTCCCGAACTGTGTGTCTAGGCGGATAGTAACAGGAGACAAGGGACACGATGTTTTACCCAGGTTCGGGCCCTCTTGATGGAGGTAAAACCCTACGTCCTGCTTGATTGATATTGATGATGTGGGTATTACAAGAGTAGATCTACCACGAGATCAAGGAGGCTAAACCCTAGAAGCTAGCCTATGGTATGATTGTTGTTATTGTTGTTGTGTCCTACGGACTAAAACCATCCGGTTTATATAGACACCGGAGAGGGCTAGGGTTACACAGAGTCGGTTACAATGGTAGGAGATCTACATATCCGTATTGCCAAGCTTGCCTTCCAGGCCAAGGAAAGTCCCATCCGGACACGGGACGAAGTCTTCAATCTTGTATCTTCATAGTCTTGGAGTCCGGCCGGTGATGATAGTTCGGCTATCCGGACACCCCCTAGTCCAGGACTCCCTCAGCGTGCACGTAGTTCTAGGTCATCCATTTAACTAACTAAATATGAGTTACTATGTCACAAAAAGTATATCATTGGATTCTTAAGCGGATGTAGTTGTATTTAAAAGTCGACGGCGGGGCTTTTCCTGCGCAGTAGGCGGGGCAGTTCCGCCTAGTCGGTTCGACAGAGACGCGAGAAGACGAGGGAGTAGACTGCTACAAACGTAGGGCTGTGTGATTTGACAGCGAGTTACTGCTGGACAGGTGGGGCCACGTGATTTGACTTTCCATTATCATTTTAACTGCGGTGCTACGACCGGCGTGAGTCTCCCGATTCCTGATCACCTCCATACAGGTGCCTCTCCCAATGCTCCACCATGTAGTAGAGGCTGGCTCTTGCATGAGAGCACACTTCTCCACTTTTTCCTTGCCTCTCTTTCCTCCACATATGCAAAAATGCCATGTAAAGCGCACTATTGTACTTAGGTTGGTCGTAATGGAGAGTATCATATACTAGTATCATGCATATGATACTTCTGTATGATACTACATCTGTCATAGTCATGTGTTGGTATCATAGGATAGTTTATTTATTGGCATGCATGACACATAGTAGCACATCATTTAATATGATACAGTATCATATTATGATACTCAACTCTCTCTTTTCTTCATTTAATTCGACGTCACCTCATCAAGATTAAATAGTTGGCATGCATGATACTAGTACCTATGATACTCCCATTACAAGCAGCCTTACTTGCTCCTACAGGTGCTAAGCTTGCCACATAGGCATAAAGTCTGATGTGGCAAGTTAATCAAGAAGAGAGAGAGACTAGTTTGGTGACCCAAGGAAGAAACGGCCCTAAGCGTGTGTATCTAGGTGAAAAGATAATTTTGAGTCTATAGCTAATTAAATGAAGCAAACTTAGCAACAAAAAACTAATAAGCACACCATTTCATTGGAAGAGGTCACTCCTTGGCAAATGCAATAAAAACTAGTACTCCCTGTGTCCCATAATATAAGAACGTTTTTGGCACTACACTAGTGTCAAAAACGTTCTTATATTATGGGACGGAGGGAGTACGAAGAAAGAGATAGAGAGAAGTAAAAAAATAAATACACTTATAGCAACCTTATAGCTAACCTTGTTGTAGTATGAGTGACTAAGTGATGACTATGTATGACATGCCAACATCAGATAGCCTAACGCACCGTGTTAAATCTCCAAGGGCGTGACAGCGCGAGCAACGCGACGATCGTGGTAGGCGTGACCATGATACGGGCTGCTGGCAGCCCTTGGATCTGAGATCAAACGGTCGCATGCTAAGTTGCTGAAAATTTGTAGAATAACCCTCCAGGATAGGGATATTCACCCATAGGTCTAGAATCACGCCATGCAACCGTTCGATCTCAGATCCAAGGGCTCTTGGAAGCCCGTATCATGGGAGAATGGAAAGCCACTACCCTGCCGTTCGCACGCTGGCAGTTCGCTCCTACTCGTCCCCGCACGTCCTTTAATACTATGGTGGTTTGCTCCTAGTCGTCCCGTCCTTTCACATTATGGTAGTTCCACTAATCCTAACCCTCCTCCCAAATCTAGGGCGTCTCATATCTCCATGATCAGCGGTGAGTACAAGGTTATAACCATCACCGGCGATGAGTTCGACGTCATCTACACCCGTTCTTCCGCGACGGTGAAAGGATGCCTTTCTCGCTTCAGACGCATGTTCAAAAACTCAGATGATGAGTGGGTCACTAGGCTAGATGTTGAGTACACCACAGTCCTGGGACGAGAGAAGGATCTAAAGGACGAAGAGAGGAAGAAGCCCGTCGTGATCCAGGTTTGCGTGCATGACTTATGCTTGGTCTACCACATATGCCATGCCGACGTTGAATGCCTGGATTTTAAGGACTTCCTCGAGAGCAACCTAGTCAAATTTGTTATTTTAGACTTTAGTAACGACAAAGAAGTCCTGGGTCGGATAGGCCTCGTTGTAGGCAACCCCTTCGACCTCCAAAAGAATCGGCTGGTGTCCTCTCGTCAGCTTCAATGCTGACCCTGGCAGGAGCCATGGTTCATCCTTCGTACGGTAAAATGGAGAAACCTCCATACACGTTTCATCGTTATGCATGGCAGCGGAATGTACTAGATATAGACCACATCCATTACGCTGCAATGGATGGCTACCTTTGTTTCAATATCTACAAGGGTTGGATGAAGAGCAAGAGCCAAGTGTGCGGTTCAAGCAAAGAAGTATCGGCCAAGAGGAATAGGGACAAGGACGAAGTCGAGGACACGGACGAGGACTCCGAGTGAGTAAGGTGTCAGTATCATTGCTCATGGTGGTTCTAATGCAGTGTCTACCAGATTAGTTGCATAGTTTAATTTCAGGTGTGCTTAGTTTAATTTGAGGGCTGTGTTATGTTGAGCCCCCAGTAGAACTATGTTATGTTTCTTCTCGTTACTTTAACTCTTCAGTATGTACATACTACTAGTATTTCTTTAATAGAATTTAGCACCCCAATTAAGCACGTACTATCTTTTTTAATAGTACTATATGCATAATTTGGCGACGAGCGCTCTCTATATGTACCACCTTTTTTTAATTTCAATTTTTGCTCCATGGCGCAATCCATCGATACTACTACTGTACAAAAGTATACATTTTTTAAAAGGCTAGAGTATTGTTTATCACATATATAGCCAGTTAAATTCTCAACCTAGAACGACATGCATGCCATGTAGTAAACCGATACGGAGGAAGTATAGTAAAAATGAGGTGATTTTACTAAGCGATCGGCGGGGGAGCATGGCCTGTCATGCGGTCCCACGTGTCATGATGTACCAAGGCGATGCGTGTGTCCCTCTTGAGGCAGAAGCAATACTACGTGGTTTGAGATGATGGCGAACCGAAGTGTGAAATAATGGTTGCTTCGTCCGTCTGGGAAGGTGCGGCATTGTGATTTGACGTCTCATTGCTCATTACTACTACTGGGCCGGTACGAGTGGGGTGCGTCCCTCCTGCTGTTCTGCACTGTTATTTGGTGCTTGACACGTCAACCCGGTTGCTATATGTCCCACATGTGGGCGACAGGAAGTACAGAATTCATGAAAGGGAGCGTCGACGGAGGAGTATACTACAGAATTCATGAAAGGGAGCGATTTGTTTTGGAAAATTCTGTTTTTATGGAGTACGTACCCACTAGGGTTTATAGGGCTCATCTAAAAAACATTCGTTTTTTGTTTGATAAGACTAGCCACAATGGTAAGTAACATACACTAGTAACATACACATATCCCTAGACTATGTTACTACCTTCATACTGGATAGTAACATAAGTGTGATAACATGCAAAGCTTCATTTATTAAGTTATAGACTCATATTGCATTGGGACATGTGATGTTACAGTAACTAGCTAAGTTACTATAACTACCTCTCTCCTCATTAACTCATTGCCACATAAGCAAATTTGCTAAGTTGGACTCGATGTTACTGCTGAAGTTACTCCCACTGTGGCTAGTCTAAGTCTGAATTCTACTACTACTAGTAGTACCATTACATGTTGGATTTTGAGGTGCGTTAGATCACCCGATGCAAGCAGTGTCAAGAGTAAACTAACCAATGCATGTAGAAGTTCACGGAAATTTAGTGGTCATTCATGCATTCGTTCTAATTAGTGCATCGGTAAACATAACTACTTGAGAAAAACAAGCGTACTAATTACTTGTGCAAACTACAAAATTAATTCGACCACTCACCGTCTACCTTGGTTGGAGAGATTTTGAAATTGAGCCATAAACTGGAAAGGAGGGAGTAGTAACTTTTCTCTCGATTACTATTTGTGGCCTTGTATAGATGCAAAATGTATTTTTTTATAGTGGCCTTGTATAAGTAAATGGAGGGAGTACTAAAGGACATATATATTCCAGACAATATGATAATCTCTCTAACCAAGGTACGTAGTAGGGACGAGGAGTAAACAGAGGGAGTAAAATTTTCTCCTCGTGTTGCGAGCCACCGCGTGCGTGGGCGAGGGAGCGGGCGTAAGGCGTACAGTACTACTACTACTACTACTACTACTACTACTACTACTACTACTACTACTACTACTACTACTACTACTACTACTACTACTACTACTACTCGTAAGCAAGCTTCACCTCATCCTGCGAGCCACCGCGCCCGTGGGCGAGGGAGACGGCGTACTAAGCAAGCTTCTCCTCGTTCTACGAGTTGACGGGACACATCAAAAGTACTCCAGTGTATAGAGCCTTGCCTCT
>NC_057810.1:520022506-520022982 GCF_018294505.1 Triticum aestivum | reverse complement strand
GATATAATCTCTATAACCAAGGTAGTAGGGACGAGGAGTAAACGGAGGGAGTAGTAAATTTTTCTCCTCGTCCTGCGAGCCACCGCGTGCGTGGGCGAGGGAGCGGGCGTAAGGCGTACAGTACTACTACTACTACTACTACTACTACTACTACTACTACTACTACTACTACTACTACTACTACTACTACTACTACTACTACTACTCGTAAGCAAGCTTCACCTCATCCTGCGAGCCACCGCGCCCGTAGGCGGGGGAGACAGAGTACTAAGCAAGCTTCTCCTCGTTCTGCGAGTTGACGGGACACATCAAAAGTACTCCAGTGTATAGAGCCTTGCCTCTAAGGTAGGCCCCACATGGTTTGCCTCTTTTTTTAACATAACGCGTCAAGTCGCAATTTGTTTGTTCACCCGTGGTAGACGATCCTCCCTCCACCAAGTGGACAACCAGTACACGTGCCAAATTACCACGTGGGC